>NW_007378387.1:2443-119351 GCF_000475195.1 Diaphorina citri | reverse complement strand
AATGCGCCTTGAACTGTATTTCCCGCGTAATTTCCCCATCTTATGGAATAACTCACCGGACGACATAGAATGATCCACAGACTGCACAAAGTTTGTCCAGCCCTTCCTCTTTTTTTCTTTAACCATTTTACGAGCAATCGCACGAGCTCTCATGAACGCCATCCTATTGTCAGCTGTTGGATGCCTTCTGAGGGCACGAAGATACTTTCGTCTGTTCTTGATAGCAACCTTGATCTCGTCATCCCACCACGGGACAGGAAGACGATTAGGGGGCAGCTTTTTCTCAGGGATAGCATCGTTAGCGGCCGATAGAATAGCATTATTGAACAACGAAAGGGTACCATCAATGTCAGAACTGTCGATAGGAAAATCAAAGTTTACACGTTCTCTGAACAAATCCCAATCAGCCCTGTCGTAGTTCCAAATCTTCTGGAAGGGTGTAGAAATGCTGGATTGAGTGCAAGGAGTAGGAACCTGCGAGGAAAGGATAATGGGGAAATGTCCGGAGAAGTAAAGGTCATTTTCAACATTAAACAACAAATCTGGAAATAAAGAAGAAGAACACAGGGAAAGATCGATTGCCGAATGGGACAGATGGGCAAGACTGTAGTGGGTAGCTTCCCCTGTATTTAATAGGTTAATATTGGGATTGTTTAGAAGGAACTTTTCGCGACAGTTCTGACATTGATGGTACCCTTTCGTTGTTCAATAATGCTATTCTATCGGCCGCTAACGATGCTATCCCTGAGAAAAAGCTGCCCCCTAATCGTCTTCCTGTCCCGTGGTGGGATGACGAGATCAAGGTTGCTATCAAGAACAGACGAAAGTATCTTCGTGCCCTCAGAAGGCATCCAACAGCTGACAATAGGATGGCGTTCATGAGAGCTCGTGCGATTGCTCGTAAAATGGTTAAAGAAAAAAAGAGGAAGGGCTGGACAGACTTTGTGCAGTCCGTGGATCATTCTATGTCGTCCGGTGAGTTATTCCATAAGATGGGGAAATTACGCGGGAAATACAGTTCAAGGCGCATTTCAGCCATTCAGGATCGTAATGATCGCTCCGTCCTTCATTACGATAACTGCTCTATTGCTGAAATATTAGGTGCCCATTTTTCTTCTGTTTCCTCTGACGAAAATTACCCAGGTGAGTTTCTCAGACATAAAATTTCCTGTGAAAATATTTCCATCGTTCCAGATCTTACCAATAGCCAGGATTATAATAGACCCTTTGAATATTCTGAAATGGTTAATGTCCTCTCTTGTTGTTCTTCCAAGGCGGCTGGCCCTGATGGTATCTCTTTTCCTCTTCTCAAAAACTTGCCAACCCAAGCCTTGGAAAAACTTCTTTCCTTTTTCAATTTTATTTGGACTTCGGGGAAGTTCCCTTCTCTTTGGTCGCTAGCTTACATCTTGCCGCTTCCCAAACCGGGAAAAGACCACACTTCGCCGTCCAGTTATAGGCCTATCTCTCTCTTGAGCGGTTGTGGTAAAGTTCTAGAGAAGATGGTGAACAAAAGATTGTCTTGGTTCCTGGAAAAGAATGGATCGCTCAACTCTTGTCAAAGTGGTGGTCGCTTTAAGCGCTCCACCATTGATAATCTTGTATCTTTAGAACACGAAGTTACCCTAGGGTTCGCCAAAAAAGAGCATGTATTAGCATCATTTTTGGACGTCCAAAAGGCGTTCGACATGACCTGGAGATATAAAATATTGAGAAGGCTCTTGGGGTTCGGCGTCAATGGTTACATGCTACGGTACCTCCAGAGTTTCCTCAATAATAGGAAAATCCAAGTGAAATGTAATGGACTTTTGTCATCCCAATTTTCTCTCAAAAATGGCATTGTTCAAGGGTCATCGCTCTCTCCGTTGTTGTTTATTGTCTTTATGGACGACCTTCTGGATGTAATCAAGTTACCTCTACGGCGGCACTTGTTTATCGACGATTTACTCATCACAATCAGAGGCAAGGCTTTAGAAACCATCACGTCGCGACTACAAACTACTTTAAACGACATTTCGTCGTGGTCGAAACAAAATGGTTTGGTTTTTTCCGCCGACCCTGGGAAGTCTATGTGCATCCACTTTTCAAGGTCGCGTAACTGTCCCCGCCCCCCTCTGTATTATGATGGTACAAGATTGACCTTTGTTGATAAAACCAAGTTTCTAGGATTGGTATGGGATTCCAAGCTTTCTTGGTCTCCTCACATAATCTATGTCAAAGAAAAAGCTGTTCGCGCCCTAAACATTCTCAAGATGGTTGGCAATAAAAACTATGGTGTTCGCCGCGCCACTATGTTGCAATTGTACAAGTCTTATATCCTCCCAATTTTTGACTATGGATGCTTTGTTTATGGCGCCGCCAAAGAGCACATCCCGCCACTATGTTGCAATTGTACAAGTCTTATATCCTCCCAATTTTTGACTATGGATGCTTTGTTTATGGCGCCGCCAAAGATCACATCTTGAATAAACTTAACCCCGTTCATAACTCCGGTATTCGCATCGCGACGGGCGCTTTGCGCTCCAGCCCTATTCCCAGTCTCCTTGTTGAATCAGGAGTTCCTCCAACCCTGTTCATAACTCCGGTATTCGTATCGCGACGGGCGCTTTGCGCTCCAGCCCTATTCCCAGTCTCCTTGTTGAATCAGGAGTTCTTCCCCTTCAACTAAGGAGATCACAACTCGCCATGAGTTATGCCGTCAAAATTGCCAGTTGCCCCGCTAATCCTACTTATAGCTTACTGTTCCCTGATAACATCGATGCTGACATCTACCCGCCTAACAAGCCCAAACCTCTTTGTTTAAGGGTTCGTGAGTTAGCCTCGTTTTCTAGGACCCTCCAAAACAGCGAATTCGCGCCTTACTCCAAATTTTTTCCCCCATGGTCCATAGCGACCCCTGTAATTGACAATGCTCTTTCTTTTGATAAGAAGGAAAACGTCTCTTCCGTTGTATATCAGCAACGTTTCCAAGAGCTTGTTCAATCGAAATACAAAGACTTTACCTTGTGCTTCACTGATGGCTCTAAGACAGCCAATAACACCAGTTGTGCCTATATAATCGACAAAACCTTAATATCTTCCTTTGTCCTGAACAACGTCAACTCTGTTTTTACCTCCGAGCTTATTGCTGTGCTTTTGTGCCTCAAACACATGAAATTCCTACCGAAGGAAAAATTCGTTGTCATTTCCGACTCCAAAAGCACCCTACTTGCCTTATCTAACCCCAGTAATACGAACCCTATCGTATCCCTAATCCATTCTTGCTGGACAGATCTTCTGTGCTATGGCAAACAGTTGGCCTTCCTGTGGTGCCCCTCTCATACAGGTATCCAGGGCAATGAGGCTGTAGACAGAGCTGCGCGCAATCCCTCCGCATCTCTCCCCCCTCTTAAACTCTGCTCTCCAGAGGACTTTAAACCATTCATCCATAAACTCATAAAAGATCTCTGGCAAAATTCATGGTCCAATATTCCCAACTGTAATAAACTGAAATCTATTAAGCCCGTCATTGGTCCCTGGCCTTCCAGTGATAGGCAGAACAGGCATGAAGAGGTCGTGATATGCCGGATGAGGATCGGCCACACTCGGGCAACCCATGGCCATCTGTTCAAACGTGCCCCTCCCTCTACCTGTAGGTGTGGCGAGACACTCTCTGTGCAACACATTCTCACCTGCACCCTCCACGGTCATATCCGAGCCTCTCTTCCAGCACCTCCTGCTCTGACAGACGACGTCGAGAGCGTTGATTCTATGTTAACATATTTAAAAAAATTGAACCTTTACGCAAAAATCTAACTGCAGAGCGGAATCGGCGCGAACGACCTGTCATTTATCAGTGTTAAAGCGCCTAAAGGAAAAAAAAAAAAAAAAAAAATAGTTCTTCTTCTTCTTCTTCTTCTTCTTCTTCTTCTTCTTCTTCTTCTTCTTCTTCTTCTCCTTCTTCTCCTTCTTCTTCTCCTTCTTCTTTTTCTTCTTCTTTTTTTTTCAATATTTTTCCCTATAATTTGAATAAACTATTTTCTTTTTCTCATTTTCCCCCTGTTTCATTTGCTGTTTCAGATTTCAACTCCGAGGAAGAGTTTCGACGGAGCATCATGGTGAAACCCGCCATGAAGAAACGAAACATCCAGTCGTCAGGTATTCTGGATGCGAAAAAAAAAATTTAAAAAAAAAAAAAAAAAAAAAAAAAAAAAAAAAAAAAAACATTAAAAAAGAAAAGAAAAAAAAATCAAACTAGCTATTAAGCCACTGAAGAGGCTGGATATACAAGTTCTAGGCATAGGAAGATCATCGTGTCACATATCTTGACCTTTCACAGCACTGCCTCTAAATGACCTTGAGAGGTAAGTTGGTCACTAGAACTTAGCACTGGACAGTTATCAGCTCAGCCAATCAGAACAGAGAGTTCGCATTCTGGTTAAGATCCTCGTTGGTACTAAAATCCAAGTGAACAGAGATGGACAAAGATGAGAAAGCTTAAATGGAGAAACCACTTAGGTACTTGAATGCCTGGAAAGGAACAAAGGAAGATAGATAGAGAGAGAGAGAGATTTGAGTGAGCAATGGTCGTCACGGTAAACAGAAAAGTGAGGAAAGAGCCTGAAAACTGGGCCATCAAAAAGAAAATTTCAATTGTAAGATATCACAGCTGTAACTTGTCAGAAACCCAAGTAAACACAATTGTAAGAAAGAAAAGCTGTCACAAATGTCATTCACCGTTCTAAAATTGAAGGTTTGCCGTGGGCTCGAACCATCCCCAGACTAAGTCCACAGCCCTAACCACTATGTACACCTTCTGAGGTTGATGAATTTGAACCAATTATTCCGTCAGTTCCCTAAGAAACAATCATCAATCAAATGAAATCAGTTTCATTCAAGCCTGTATTCATATCTTGCAATTCTAAATAGCTTTTCCTTTCCCTCCACTAAGGCGTAGCCTCCAGATAGTGATCAGTTGATCACTAATGTTACTTATCATGATTTACGCTAGAAATCCTAGAACTTACTTTGAACCCTGACGTAGAAACACTCTTATTCAACATTGTGGGAAAAACACTTGAAACTTTAGACGAACCCAATACAAAAGAAAACATTTTCTTTGTATTCGACAAACTCAAAACTGACAGAAGTAATCTAGATCGGAGAAACCTTGCAGAAACACTTCTCGCATGAATCACAAAGATCTATTTTGGTCAGCCTTCACGGTGAAGTAAGTCACGACTTGCAAGTCAGGGTCTCAGGTTTCAAATCCAGGAAGAGGTTGGAAACTTTTGTTGAATGTTGATACGCCCGCCGTGATTGTGTCAAACTCTCACAACTTGGTTGCTTCTATAATTTCAAGCAGTTGATGCAATGAATGAAATGCTTCTTGAATGTCATGATTCGGTGTGTTGACATGATCTTTTCCTTTCTTTCTTAGCATTGAAACATCAGCTATTACATCTACGTATATGTTCTTGTTGGTAAGTTGGTAGGTATTTCTTACGTTATTGGTGGTAAGTTGGTATTTCTTTTCTTCTTAGGATCAAGTAGATCAGGTAACTAATATTTTGTATTGGTAAATTAGCTTCTTTTTCCGCATGACTACTTATCATGATTTACGCTAGAAATCCTAGAACTTACTTTGAACCCTGACGTAGAAACACTCTTATTCAACATTGTGGGAAAAACACTTGAAACTTTAGACGAACCCAATACAAAAGAAAACATTTTCTTTGTATTCGACAAACTCAAAACTGACAGAAGTAATCTAGATCGGAGAAACCTTGCAGAAACACTTCTCGCATGAATCACAAAGATCTATTTTGGTCAGCCTTCACGGTGAAGTAAGTCACGACTTGCAAGTCAGGGTCTCAGGTTTCAAATCCAGGAAGAGGTTGGAAACTTTTGTTGAATGTTGATACGCCCGCCGTGATTGTGTCAAACTCTCACAACTTGGTTGCTTCTATAATTTCAAGCAGTTGATGCAATGAATGAAATGCTTCTTGAATGTCATGATTCGGTGTGTTGACATGATCTTTTCCTTTCTTTCTTAGCATTGAAACATCAGCTATTACATCTATGTTCTTGTTGGTAAGCTGGTAGGTATTTCTTACGTTGTTGTTGGTAAGTTGGTAGGTATTTCTTACGTTGTTGGTGGTAAGTTGGCATTTCTTTTCTTCTCAGGATCAAGCAGATCAGGTAACTAATACTTTGTATTGGTAAATTAGCTTCTTTTTCCGGATGACCATTCTTGGACTTGTCTATAGTGAAGACTTATTCTCTTCTTATTTTAGTATTTTAGTATTGTCTATAGTCCTTTTTCCGCATGACCATTCTTGGACTTGTCCATAGTCGTCAGTTTCTTCTTGGTGCAAGCACAAAGAAACTTTCAGGGTCTTCAGATATTTTTTTTTATTTTTATTATTATTAATATTATTATTTATATATTTTTCATATAGTGTTTAGTTATATTTTTCATATTTCACTTTCATTCATTTCAGACTAGGCACCAGAAAGCCTGGATGTACTGAAATATATCTTTGTATATCTACTATTATTAGTTGACCAATGGTTTGTTGTCCTACGTTCGTTTCACTAATGAAGTCATTAGTATTCCAGTCAGATCTGAGCCGGGTACTATATCTGGATAGTCGTCTATAGCAACATGTATACCTAAAGCAACTAGTCTATAGCAAGCCCACTCAGAGGAAACCTAGCCATGGCCAAAGACAACTGAAGCCATGTTAAGCCTACTAGTGACAAAACAATTATTATTCACAACAATGATGCTTAATTAAATCATTTAGGATAAGATATAATGCTTAATTAAATCGTTTAGGATAACATATAATGCCTAATCAAATCATTTATAGGATAAGCAACATTCCAGTCTCGACATTATCCGGGGGTATACTGCATTAATTTGTGTTATTGTCTTTTACTTGAGTTGCATAATGTGTAGAGGAGTATTTCCCTGTTCTTCAAGCTTACATCCTGTATATTGAGTGATCTAGTATATTGTCACATGAGATTTCATTTTCATAAGGAACTGATTGATATAGTCAATGCTTGGGAGGATTTTTGTAACACTGCTTTGATTGCTTTCATAACGTGTAGAGGAGTATTTCCCTGTTCTTCAAGCTTACATCCTGTATATTGACTGATCTAGTATATTGTCACATGAGATTTCATTGTCATAAGGAACTGATTGATATAGTCAATGCTTGGGAGGATTTTTGTAACATTAGATTGGACTGCTTTGATTGCTTTCCATTTTTCATTGAATCATTGCCAAAATTGATAAAAATATTGTAAAATATGTAGTAGGTAAGTAAATACAGTATAGTGTTCCATGTCGAGTATTGAGGAAGGACAGGTTTTCGTTTCAATTTTTTTAACATCCTGAGCATAAAATTTGTTTATATTTCCCATATTTTGGTTTATCTGTGACTGATGCAAAGAATTTCCAACAGGGAAGTCGTTAATCAAAAATAATCTAAAGAATATTCTTTGAAATTTGCACATTCCTTCGTTAAACAGTCAGTTATTATTATATATAAATATAAGGTGGTACGTCAAAATCTCTGAAAATTTCAAGTGGTACGTGTTTACTAAAAGGTTGAGAACCTCTGATCTAAAGAATGTTCTTTGAAATTTGCACATTCCTTCGTTAAACAGTCAAGAGTTCCTCAAACTAATAGGTTTATGCTAGCTCAATATTGACGTTCGTGTGAAAGGAAAGATCATAACAGTCCAAGAACAAATAGTCAAAGACCAAAGTGCAGAATTAGTTGAAGGAAAAGGAAACACTAACGCAAATTCCACTGCCTCTAGCCCGCGTGCTTAAGTGCACTTACTTTCAAAACTTAAAGACTTAAACAATAATGGCTAACTGTAAACAAAAGTCATTACATGACCTTTCCCCTGGTCAATGCAAAGTGCTTCAAGTTGGGTTAAGTTAACCCGGTGACCCGCGGAGGTTAACTGCCCTAATTGACAGTTACGTAGGCCTTGCACTAAGGTTGTGATTTTGCAAACTCGTGATCGAGGACATGAAAATGTGTTTGCCAGTCGAAATTTGTGATGGTAAACTTGAACAAGGCACCAGATTTTCAAAATTTCAAACGGCAAATTGGTTTTTAGTAGGTAAGTGGTATTCTCTCGGCTAAGGGTGCCACTTTACAAGGAGCTTCACCCTTGGCTAAACTCCGTCAACCTGACGATTTCTTTTGAGACTTCAGCCTTTTGGGTAGCCACCCAGTCAATGCAAAGTGCTTCAAGTTGGGTTAAGTTAACCCGGTGACCCGCGGAGGTTAACTGCCCTAATTGACAGTTACGTAGGCCTTGCAGCAAGTTTGTGGTTTTGCAAACTCGTGATCGAGGACATGAAAATGTGTTTGCCAGTGGAAATTTGTGATGGTAAACTTGAACAAGGCACCAGATTTTCAAAATTTCAAACGGCAAATTGGTTTTTTGTAGGGAAGTGGTATTCTCTCGGGTAAGGGTGCCACTTTACAAGGAGCTTCACCCTTGGCTAAACTCCGCCAACCTGACAAGTTCTTTTGAGACTTCAACCTTTTGGGCAGCCACCCACTATCAGGTATCAGGTAGACATGACAGGCGGACTTGATCAGGTGTACCTGTCAGGTCTACCTCATAGTGAGTGGCCTTTGACACCTTTATACGATTTTAAAGAAAATATGTAAATAAGAGCAGACACTACATACTCTGGCAAATCTGATTGGTCATTGATGAAGACCCTATCATATATAACTAGCTCTTGTTATGCTTGTTGTTCTGACATTAGCATGTGTAATATGTGTTTATGTTGCTTCAAGTTGGGTTAAGTTAACCCGGTGACCCGCGGAGGTTAACTGCCCTAATTGACAGTTACGTAGGCCTTGCACTAAGGTTGTGGTTTTGCAAACTCGTGATTGAGGACATGAAAATGTGTTTGCCAGTGGAAAATCGTGATGGTAAACTTGAACAAGGCACCGGATTTTCAAAATTTCAAACGGCAAATTGGTTTTTAGTAGGTAAGTGGTATTCTCTCGGCTAAGGGTGCCACTTTACAAGAAGCTTCACCCTTGGCTAAACTCCGTCAACCTGACGAGTTCTTTTGAGACTTCAACCTTTTGGGCAGCCACCCACTATCAGGTATCAGGTAGACATGACAGGCGGACTTGATCAGGTGTACCTGTCAGGTCTACCTCATAGTGAGTGGCCTTTGACACCTTTATACAATTTTAAAGAAAATATATAAATAAGATCAGACACTACGTACTCTGGCAAATCTGATTGGTCATTGATGAAGACCCTATCATATATAACTAGCACTTGTTATGCTTGTTGTTCTGACATTAGCATGTGTAATATGTGTTTATGCATACTGAACGTGGGATTATAAGGTACGAACTACAGAGTAGAAATAGTAGTAAAGTACTTGGAAGTAGTCTTATGTAGTATGTAGTACATATTGTAGTCTTAAGTTCTTAACGTTAGCTTTGTTGTCCTGGGCTGTAGTCAGGTAGACATGACAGGCGGACTTGATCAGGTGTACCTGTCAGGTCTACCTCATAGTGAGTGGCCTTTGACACCTTTATACGATTTTTAAGAAAATATGTAAATAAGAGCAGACACTACGTACTCTGGCAAATCTGATTGGTCATTGATGAAGACCCTATCATACCTATGCTTGTTGTTCTGACATTAGCATGTGTAATACGTGTTTATGTATACTGAACGTGGGATTATAAGGTACAAACTACAGAGTAGAAATAGTAGTAAAGTACTTGGAAGTAGTCTTATGTAGTACATATTGTAGTCTTAAGTTCTTAACGTTAGCTTTGTTGTCCTGGGCTGTAAATTATTTTCATTTAAGGAGATTATGCTGCACAGATAACACTAGAGTTCCATGTTTTGTTCTAACTGTTCATTGCGTTTATTTGACCATGACTATTTATAGTAAACATCTAGAATAGAACAATACATATCCTATGATATACCCAAGTTCTATCTATGCAGTATGGTTCGGACAGGTAGGTATACTCTACTAACCCTTTTGGGTCAGAATGTCTATCGCGAGAGGTGGATAAAATTTGATAAGACCCACACTAAACCTCCTGGCTAAACACTCCCGTTTATTTGACCATGACTATTTATAGTAAACATCTAGAATAGAACAATACATATCCTATGATATACCCAAGTTCTATCTATGCAGTATCGTTCGGACAGGTAGGTATACTCTACTAATACTAACCCTTTTGGGTCAGAATGTCTATCACGAAAAGTGGATAAAATTTGATAAGACCCACACTAAACCGCCTGGCTAAACACTCCGCAGAAATCAAAGAAAAATCATCAATGCACAAAATCTTGACAGAAATGTAGGTATTTCTATAGATTCTAAATTCAAGAAAAGGCTATCCTGGACAGGAATGAATGAGCAAGCATGGTTGCCAACTTCTTTTGTTCCATTTCAAACGTCACAATCAAATAAAAGGAAAGAAGACCTCTAAAAGTGATAAAGAATTGAAGAAAGTCAGCCATTCTTTTTTTTTTTTTTTGCATTGGTTTGGCACTAAGCCTCGACCATACAGCCAGAGTGCAGCCACACTTAGTTATCTGTTGGGGATAAAGTTCTCCTCAGGTGGGAATAGATCCCGCGACCGAGAGCTTACAAGTTACAAGGCAGACGCGGAATCTTCCAAACTAGCTAGGCCGAAAAATTTCCTAATTTAAAATGTATCTAATGCCGGCCATTCACTATCAGGTAGACCTTTTAGGTCGCCTGAGGGAGTTATTATTGCTACCATACACTATCAGGCAGACCTTACAGACGCACCTGTTCCGGCGTACCTGTCAGGTCTACCTGGTAGTGATTGCCCGGTCTTGGTTTCTCAAATTCATCCATCTTACAGAGTTGTCCTCCATAGATCCATATTCAAAATGCAGATTTGGCAAAACCTTTTCACACACAAAGCTAGTTTCACGGTGTGGCCACCAAAGTAATAGCGTTTCAAAGTTTAAAACGCGATTTTCTCGAAATGAGAAAAGGTGGACTCCCATCTTTTTTCCCGTGGGGTCTTCATTTCAAATTGCAACTGCATTAGACTTGAAATTCCCGGACAACACATTTATTTCATTGACATTGAGGCTTTATATGCATTTAATTTAAAATCAAGTCCTCGAAAGTAAGAAATGCAAGAACGTAACAAGCTGGAATATTAACTCGACACAAGAATACACTTACAAGTCAGGTCGCTAGACCTGACAGGTACCTACGCCTGTCAGGTCTAGCTGATACCTGATTAGCACACACACTATCAGGTAATCCTGACAGGTACGGCTAAACAGGTCCACCTGATAGCTGATGTGATGAGCATGAGCACACACACACACAATCAGGTAGACATGTTTGGGGGACCTGATCAGGAGTACCTGTCAGGTTTACCTGATAGTGAGTGGCTGGTCTTACACATACAATAACCAATTAACCAGCACTGGTTATGTCCAGCTTTGGTTACTTAGTAGTTGTAGTTGGCCTGGTAAATGAGCTTAAAGGCGCAGGTTTGAAAGTTCTGAGGGTAAAATTGTAGGTAGATATCGCGTTTGGTCCAAATTTCAGCCTAGCCCATATTCGAATAAGCTTGACCCATCCTTTAGGGCTGTTTGCCCCTACACCAAAGTCTTGAAGCCTCGCTCAGCTATTGGTTCTTTAGATAGCAATGGGCTTTGGTTACTTTTTGTCATCTGATAAGTCGTATTCAAAATGGAAACCACCGTCTTCTTGATTGCTGACAAAACCATTGAAACGCAACCAACAACTGTAGTAGAGAAAATCGATTTCCATTTCGTTTGACATAATTGGACAGTTCCTTCGTACAAACATTACACAATCAGATCAGCATAATGTCACAATTCGGTATCCTCTTCTGGTTTCGATCCACTGACCTCTTGATTACAGAACCAGAAGAGAAGAGAGTGATTTCCGCGAAAATCAATCCGAACAGAGAAAGTGAACGCACTGTCAAAGTGTCAAAACTAAACACGGTCAACTGCGTTTACAATATGTATTACGATTTACTATGTACATACTATGTAAATTCTATTCTGTTCTGCAAATCATTTATCCATTTCACGATTCTGAATCTGAATCGGAATAATAGGACCTGAGCTTGCGTCAATATTGATTGTTAAAACGAGAAATAAACCAATATTGTTAAACCGAGAAGTCAATTAGGTAGTGTTGAATTTTTGAATATTGAATAATGACGGGAATGACTTGGACAAAAATCGCCAGTGATCAAGTCATCTGATCTGAGTGGAGGATTCAAGGGGTTCATGATAATCAAGGGGCTAATGACATTCAAAGTCGTGCCCCCTTAATAGCTTTTCCTTTCCCTCCACTAAGGCGTAGCCTCCAGATAGTGATCAGTTGATCACTAATGGTACTTATCATGATTTACGCTAGAGACCCTAGAACTTACTTTGAACCCTGACGTAGAAACACTCTTATTCAACATTTTGTGGGAAAAACACTTGAAACTTTAGAGCCACCAAAGTTCAGATTTAGCTGGAGATGTACTTGAAGATTAACCGTGCAGTGTATGTAGTGTAGTGCAGTGCATGGTGCAAGTCTCGTATATCGTGATCAGGTGTTCTGGTGGACCGGAAAATTAACCACCGGTACAGCTTTTGATCCATGGGACTGATAAATTTGGACCGAAAAAACTCATTACAATATTAAGCCGGCCATTCACTATCAGGTAGACCTGACAGGTACCTACCTGATACCTGATTAGCACACACGCTATCAGGTAATCCTGACAGGTACGGCTAAACAGGTCCATCTGATAGCTGATGTGATGAGCATGAGCACACACACACAATCAGGTAGACATGTTTGGGGGACCTGATGCTTGACCCATCTTTTTGGGCTGTTTGCCCCTACACCAAAGTCTTGAAGCCTCGCTTAGCTATTGGTTCTATAGATAGCAATGGCCTTTGGTTACTTTTTGTCATCTGATAAGTCGTATTCAAAATAGAAACCACCGTCTGCCACCAAAGTTCAGATTTAGCTGGAGATGTACTTGAAGATTAACCGTGCAGTGTATGTAGTGTAGTGCAGTGCATGGTGCAAGTCTCATATATCGTGATCAGGTGTTCTGGTGGACCGGAAAATTAACCACGGGTACAGCTTTTGATCCATAGGACTGATAAGTTTGGACCGAAAAAACTCATTACAATATTAAGCCGGCCATTCACTATCAGGTAGACCTGACAGGTACCTACGCCTGTTTGAAATCCCTGTCAGGTCGCTAGACCGTACCTGTCAGGTCGCTAGACCTGACAGGTACCTACGCCTGTCAGGTCTAGCTGATACCTGATTAGCACACACACTATCAGGTAATCCTGACAGGTACGGCTAAACAGGTCCACCTGATAGCTGATGTGATGAGCATGAGCACACACACACACAATCAGGTAGACATGTTTGGGGGACCTGATCAGGAGTACCTGTCAGGTTTACCTGATAGTGAGTGGCTGGTCTTACACATACAATAACCAATTAACCAGCACTGGTTATGTCCAGCTTTGGTTACTTAGTAGTTGTAGTTGGCCTGGTAAATGAGCTTAAAGGCGCAGGTTTGAAAGTTCTGAGGGTAAAATTGTAGGTAGATATCGCGTTTGGTCCAAATTTCAGCCTAGCCCATATTCGAATAAGCTTGACCCATCCTTTAGGGCTGTTTGCCCCTACACCAAAGTCTTGAAGCCTCGCTCAGCTATTGGTTCTTTAGATAGCAATGGGCTTTGGTTACTTTTTGTCATCTGATAAGTCGTATTCAAAATGGAAACCACCGTCTTCTTGATTGCTGACAAAACCATTGAAACGCAACCAACAACTGTAGTAGAGAAAATCGATTTCCATTTCGTTTGACATAATTGGACAGTTCCTTCGTACAAACATTACACAATCAGATCAGCATAATGTCACAATTCGGTATCCTCTTCTGGTTTCGATCCACTGACCTCTTGATTACAGAACCAGAAGAGAAGAGAGTGATTTCCGCGAAAATCAATCCGAACAGAGAAAGTGAACGCACCACTGACCTCTTGATTACAGAACCAGAAGAGAAGAGAGTGATTTCCGCGAAAATCAATCCGAACAGAGAAAGTGAACGCACTGTCAAAGTGTCAAAACTAAACACGGTCAACTGCGTTTACAATATGTATTACGATTTACTATGTACATACTATGTAAATTCTATTCTGTTCTGCAAATCATTTCTCCATTTCTCGATTCTGAATCTGAATCGGAATAATAGGACCTGGGCTTGCGTCAATAATTCAATATCGATTGTTAAACCGAGAAAAAAAGCAATATGGTTAAACCGAGAAGTCAATTAGGTAGTGTTATTTTTTTTTTTTAATATTGAATAATGACGGGAATGACTTGGATAAAAATCGCCAGTGATCAAGTCATCTGATCTCAGTGGAGGATTCAAGGGGTTCATGATAATCAAGGGGCTAATGACATTCAAAGTCGTGCCCCTTTTATTAAAGAGAAAAATCATAATCATCGTAAATAGGGACAAATCTTAACTAATTTCAAATTGCAAAGTTTGCCCAAAAAGTTTGTCCTTAAGGTATAGTAAGGGCTTGAAATTCGATTTTGAAGGCGTATTTTCCAAACGGTTCTCGAAAAAGCTTATTTGGATAGTAATAAACATGAAGTATTGCTGACAGGATAACCATCATCATCGTATCAGAACTAATTACCTATAGGGTTTGTCGCACACCAAAAATGCTCTGATAAAATCGTTTCTCGTTTCCAGCACTGGTTTTTAATAACCTTTTAGTTCAGTCACTCAAGGAGATAAATGGGTTCCACTGATCAGAATACTCCAATGATCATAGAACAGTATAAGTAGGCACTACTAGACGTACAGCTCAGGCAACTTGTTAACAATTACGTCAGGTCCTACAGGCAACTTCACTTTCTATATCAAACGTAAACAAACAATTTGGACACAGGTACTCAACTCCTCACTACTCATCTATTATTTATTCTGGTCATCAGTCGGATATTGATCAAGGTGCATTATGAATCCCTTGCCTGTAGCTCCCGTGGTGCACAGGAGCCCCGGACATTTAGCGGCCTCTTGCCTATAATTTCTAGCATTAATCCCCCTCACTGTGTATACAGAGTGTACCGTCCGTACGCAAGGGTGCATGCACTGTCCCCGTAGCGTGGAGGAGCCCTGGACATTTAGGGGCCCCTCGTCTATAATTTGGAACATCAACTCCCGCCTCAACTGTTTATGTACCATCCGTACGTAGCAGTGTACCGTCCGTACGTAAGGCTGTACCTCCCGTCAGCTAGGTTGTACCGTCCGTACGCAAGGGTGCACTGTCTTCCAGGATGTACCGTCCGTACACAAAGGTGTACCGTGTACCTTCCGTCTTCCGTACACAAAGGAGTACCGTCAGTACGTAAGGCAGTATCTCCCCTACTCAAGAGTGTACCGTCCTTACGTAACGGTGCACTGTCTATACGCAAAGACGTACCGTCCGTACGCAAGGGAGGGGGATGAAAGAGTATACATAGACGAAATTATGAATCAGAAATTGGACGCTTGACTTGAATGACTTGATCCGTGACTGCTTCTCTAGGAGGCTCGTCTATGATTTTATTTACACTCGTACTTATAATAAATAATCGATATGAATGTAAGCTCTAACTTTTGTAATGTTTACATTTCAAATTGCAACTGCATTAGACTTGAAATTCCCGGACAACACATTTATTTCATTGAGGCTTTATATGCATTTAATTTAAAATCAAGTCCTCGAAAGTAAGAAATGCAAGAACGTAACAAGCTGGAATATTAACTCGACACAAGAATGTACTTAAAACGAGCTATGTAACATTGTAACATGTTATACAAGTATGTGTAGGATCATGCAATTTGCTTGCAAGACCAACAAATCCGCCGTGGAATATTTGTACAACATTGTGAAAAGAATCAAAGTTGATACAAATGTCTATAAATGGAAAATTGGAATCAGACGTAGGGTATTCGATTTTATTTCTGCACGTATGTGGTGAGGTCAAAGATAAGTGAAGAATTAGCTTGACCATAATCACACAGAATCATAAGTAGCAACTATGGTTACTGTGGCAAACCAGATAACTATATTCACCTCTAGGGGGTGGATACCCTTCTTCAACGAAGGTTCGCCAATTACCACTTGGCTTTCATGCGTATAAGATTTCCTCAATAATTGTCTTTGTGAGATGGATTGAACCTTCCATTTCAGTATGTGGATTGTGGATACATTAGTCCTTCGTCTATCACAGAGACGTTTTGTGAAGTCATTGATATTCCAGATTCAAGCGATCAAATACCGGACAGCAGGGCAACGGTTTTTCTTAGGTACGTTACGTGGCGTTGATACCAGTTTTCGATGAAACACTGAAGCTATGTTAGCTAGACCACTGCGAAAATAAGCAGTACTGGATACCCATCTGTTAGACCGTTAGGACACTTTAATGTGTTGTTGGGGCTGATTTGGGGTGCACTCCGTTCATGGATAATGGGCGAGCCCGGATATGGCCTTGGTACTGAGAGTTGCTCCTGACGTTGTACAATTGCACAATAATTAATAAAAAAATAATAAAAAACAACAACAACAAGAATCCAACGTAAAAACCTGTGTTCTTTGGGTATTTGTGATCCAGTACCATGTTCAAATAGAGACGGGCTCAATAATTACAACATATGAAACTATCTTGAATATCTCTAGTAATTTCTATTGACGTAATAGAAGAATATCTGCCTTGGTGGCGTAGTGCTCAAGACGCTCGCCTGGTAAACAGAAATTGAGCCTATAATAATATGGCCCTAGGGGTTAGGTGGTAGAGAATGCCTCCGGCGCGGCGTTAAACCAGCCTGGTGGTTACCTACCACTCAAGAGTCTATGGCTCTATGATATAATAAGAATATCTCAGTAGATCTCTATTGATTGGGCTCAAAACTTTGCCCACTACGTCTCCACTATCTCTTTAGTCTTCATTTAGACAAGGTCGTTCTAGACAACATAATGAATGCCTCCTAACTAACATATTCTTGGACTAGGATGGCATTTAAACCAGAGAACTTGTAAGTTACCATCACTCGTAACACGTTAATGGAACTTATAGTTAAATAGAACTTTATAGAGGGCGCTGGACTACAAAATACCAGAGTAGGGTATTCGATTTTATTTCTGCACGTATGTGGTGAGGTCAAAGATAAGTGAAGAATTAGCTTGACCATAATCACACAGAATCATAAGCAGCAACTATGGTTACTGTGGCAAATCAGATAACTATATTCACCTCTAGGGGGTGGATACCCTTCTTCAACGAAGGTTCACCAATTACCACTTGGCTTTGACGCGTATAAGATTTCCTCAATTGTCTTTGCAATATGGATTGAACCTTCCATTAATCCATTTTAGCATATGGATATATCAGACCTTCATCTATCAGAGAGACGTTTAATGAAGATACTGACATTCCAGATTGCAGATCAGACACCAGGGCAGGGCAACCGAGTTTTCTAAGGTACGTTACGTGCTGTTTTCGATGAAACACTGAAGCTATCATAGCTAGACCACTGCGACAATATTTGTTAGACCGTTTGGACACTTTAATGTATTGTACTGTTGGGGCTGATTTGGGGTGCACTCCGTTCATGGCCACACACGTTCCGAAAGTCGAGTCGGTCTGTCGGACGGTCTTGGCGTGAATGGCCGACATTTGACATAGAATAATTTGAGCAGAATTCCTTTTGTCTTTCCCGAAGGAGAGGTTCTTTATTAGGGGATGAAATTAGAAGTACGTATACGTATACGCGTACCTACAATAATCATGTCCCCAGTTCCTCTTTTTTTTTAGTTAGGTAAATAGGTACTTGTTTTTTTTTTTTTTTTAACGAGGAAGTAAACAACCCCAACGTAATAACTCTTGAAATGTGCACCTGCATAGTCTAACTCAAATCTGACTGGCAAGACATGCTGCACAGGAATGGCAAGTTTACTTTCTTTCGACATAATCATATGTAATTGTAATGATAAAATGCACAATATTGTTCCTTTTACCTTATGTATTTGATAAATACCTTCACAATACTCCTAGGGGGTGGATACCCTTCTTCAACGAAGGTTCACCAATTACCACTTGGCTTTGACGCGTATAAGATTTCCTCAATTGTCTTTGCAAGATGGATTGAGCCTTCCATTTTAGCATGTGGATATATCAGACCTTCATCTATCAGAGAGACGTTTAATGAAGATACTGATATTCCAGATTGCAGATCAGACACCAGGGCAGGGAAACCGAGTTTTCTAAGGTACGTTACGTGCTGTTGATGCCAGTTTTCGATGAAACACTGAAACCTATGTTAGCTAGACCACTTATACTGATATGTATTATTTATATTATTATGTATTAGCTATGTACACTTTAAGGTAGGTATAATGATATTATGTATAGGTACTGTTTGTTATACTCTGGCCGGTTACTACTGCTGCTGCCAGTAAATCCACTATTGAACGATCTATTGTAGAAAAAAATGCACACGTCTTACTTTTGCTTAACATAAATACTGCTTTTAACATTCTTTAGTTGTATAGTTACATAGCTACATGTACCATGTACATAATTATAATCGGTATTATGTGCATGTGCATTTGTGCAATTATAAATTTCCAAGTTAGCTTGACTTGATTTTAGCCAAGTTGAAAAAACCGCGACAGCGGACGTTTTATGGTCCCGAGATCAAAGAAAAAAGGAGGATAGGATTGAAGAAAGTCAGCCACTCTTTTTTTTTTGGCATTGGTTTGGCACTAAGCCTCGAACATACAGCCAGAGTGCAGCCACTCTTAGTTATCTGTTGGGGATGAAGTTCTCCTCAGGCGGGAATAGATCCCGCGACCGAGAGCTTACAAGTTACAAGTGAGCAGAAGTAAATGCAACCTAGTGCAACAGTTATTGTTTTTATCTGATAAGTACGGATGGTGCTGTAACCCTGCCAAGTTGAATACCAGAGTAAGGGCTGATTTAGCTGATAATTCGAGTAGTTTTTAGGGCAAATTATAAAGTTATAATACCTAGTAGTAATACAGGTAATACTTGATAACTCTACCAAATATCACTCTACATGAAGCATATAAATTTACACTGATGATCATACCCATCAAAGTGTTACTACACAAGAGTAAGTCTGAAATTATTAATGGTAACTGGCATCTTGCAAATTGTTCGTTTAAAATGTCAGTCGTCCGCGCAAGAGATTCTAATGATCATAAGTCCCTATTAGATCAGAAGATGTTTGTTATGGGTACTCGTAAGTTATACCTAACACTTTAGCCATCTTAAAGGATGTCTGCACCAAATATCACTCTACATGAAGCATATAAATTTACACTGATGATCATACCCATCAAAGTGTTACTACACAAGAGTAAGTCTGAAATTCTTAATGGTAACTAGCATCTTGCAAAGTATTCGTTTAAAATGTCAGTCGTCCGCGCAAGAGATTCTAATGATCATAAGTCCCTATTAGATCAGTTAGGTACTCGTAAGTTATAACACTTTGGCCATCTTAAAGAAGTGTCTGCCAAACGAGCTCTATAAGGTGTTTGGCACAGTATTGCTGGACTTTTTCAGCAATATTGCCAGGCAAAATGTTGTCTTGTTGCTCGTTTACCAGATCCGGGAGTTCCTTAATCATCTCGCCCCATCAGATTGTTTATGATTTCTTTATTGCCAAGGATTTCATACAGCAATAAACTGACGACGATACTCCAGTGGTCAATTCATTAGAGGAATATATCAAAACGCGAAGCTTGATATCGGCGACCTCAAATTATCTCGCGTTAAATACCAAATCTGAAACTTGCTCTTTGGCTCCAAGCTAAATCAATATTGAAATCCTCGATGTTCTTCACAAACTTCATTCCAATCTGTATTATTGCGGCATCTGTGTCATTCATTTCAATGAATGAACTAAACAAGGTTTTATTACCTTTAGTTGAAATCTGCATTTGAAGATTTTATGAGAGGTACCGTCAAAAATAAGAAATTTGCACATTTTAATGACGTTTTTGACCATTTTATCTTGCAAAATACCACAGACAATGCAGCAGAAACTCTCACTATTTGGTCATAAACTGAGAAATTTAAACTTTCAAGAGACTCCAGATGGAATTTATAGATGTCAAAGTGACAAGAAGAGACTTCAGCTTTTTCTAAAATGTCATCAACATCATCTTTCATCATCAGTTTCACAATCCATCGATTGATTTAAGAACCAATGAGCAAAGTATAAGATACGGGATACTTACAGAGTTGAATTTATACCTTAGCATTGAATGAAAAAGATCTGGTCGAGATCCAGTTAGTAATCTTCAAATAATGCAGAACAATGTCCTCGCCATTTACAAAGTTGCATGTCAAGCGTTTCATGCAAAGTTGACCAAATGTTCAACTGAACTTTTATTTGGCTTAGCTTATATATTGGTGACCGCGAAAGGGCGCCCACTTGTCATGTTTTTTGAGCTTGTCCAAATTATTCCAGCAATGAGCAACGGCGACAATAGATAGCGTAAGGTTCTCAAATCATATCAGTTCTGTTTTCTTCCAACGTGCAAATTGTTTTGCATTTCTAATGACTCTGATTCAAACCGTCTAACCTCAATGTTAATACGTGCCATGATCATACTCAAGCCTCTTACACCTCATCAGATAGACAGAGCTCTCAGGTCAGAGCCTCTAATAAATTTATGAGGAACTGACAGCTAGACCTGACAGGTACCTACGCCTGTCAGGTCTACCTGATACCTGATTAGCACCCACACTATCAGGTAATCCTGACAGGTACGGCTAAACAGGTCCACCTGATAGCTGATGTGATGAGCATGAGCACACAGCACACACACACCATCAGGTAGACATGTTTGGGGGACCTGATCAGGAGTACCTGTCAGGTTTACCTGATAGTGAGTGGCCGGTCTTGATTGCTGACAAAACCATTGAAACGCAACCAGCAACTGTAGTAGAGAAAATCGATTTCCATTTCGTTTGACATAATTGGACAGTTCCTTCGTAGGTACAAACATTACACAATCAGATCAGCATAATGTCACAATTCGGTATCCTCTTCTGGTTTCGATCCACTGACCTCTTGATTACAGAACCAGAAGAGAAGAGAGTGATTTCCGCGAAAATCAATCCGAACAGAGAAAGTGAACGCACTGTCAAAACTAAAAAAAACACTGGACTCAAAATGGTTAAAATTAGCCAAGCACTTTATCCTGACAAAAAAGACCTTTACTCCAGTTATGCCTCTGGCTACCTCACAGACAGTGCATAATAGTGCATTACTGCATGTGCAATCTAATGCATAATGCATTGTTAACGACACACAACTTTTCTCTCTCATTGAGCAGAAGTAAATGCAACCTAGTGCAACAGTTATTGTTTTTATCTGATAAGTACGGATGGTGCTGTAACCCTGCCAAGTTGAAATAATGCAGAACAATGTCCTCGCCATTTACAAAGTTGCATGTCAAGCGTTTCATGCAAAGTTGACCAAATGTTCAACTGAACTTTTGTTTAGCTTCCAAATTGGTGACCGCGAAAGGGCGCCCACTTGTCATGTTTTTGAGCTCTAGTCCATATCATTCCAGCAATGGGCGACGCTACATCAGACATTAGCCTCAATACATAGTGCAAGGTTCGCAAATCATATCAGTTTTCTTCAACGTGCAAATTGTTTTGCATTTCTAATGACTCTGATTCAAACTGTCTAACCTCAATGTTAATACGTGCCATGATCATACTCAAGCCTCTTACACCTCATCAGATAGACAGAGCTCTCAGGTCAGAGCCTCTAATAAATTTATGAGGAAACTGACAGCGCTTGCTGTCAACAACCATAAGTCACATTTATATGTGACAAGACAGCAACTAGAGGACAAATGAGATTCATTAGCTCAAAATTCAAAACGTACGGATTATACGAGGTCATTTGAGTATGGAGTTCAGCAAATTCATATGCTTAATTTAGTTTTTGCGATACCATACCATAGGTACGAGTGCCATGTTTTCTAAAAATCTCACCTCAGTTAAAGAATCCCACGAAAGGAAAGTGTGCCAGGAGATGTGTGAACAGTTTTCGCCCTTTCCTGTTCAGCTCCGGAGAGGGCATTTAGAGTTACCCGTCGATTGCAACAAACGTATATCCCACTCCCACGCAGGGGTTCCTTAGGGACCTCTTCGGACGCTAAAATGTACTAATATACATATGCTAAAAAATATCCGCCCAAAATTTGGCTATCCCCCTTGTCAATCCACTAGTTGGATATCATACTTTATTAGCTGGGACTATGTCAAAGATCTTGGCAGAGTTTCTAGGCTATTAAAGGTTCTGTGGGAGGTTATCCATCATTTTCTACAAGGTGATATACAATGGAATAATAGGATTCAAACCGTATCTACCCGCTATTCAATTGAAAACAGTGTGGACCTCTTCGGACGCTAAAATGTACTAATATACATATGCTAAAAAATATCCGCCCAAAATTTGGCTATCCCCCTTGTCAATCCACTACTTGGATATCATACTTTATTAGCTGGGACTATGTCAAAGACCTTGGCAAAGTTTCTAGGCTATTAAAGGTTCTGTGGGAGGTTATCCATCATTTTCTACAAGGTGTTATACAATGGAATAATAGGATTCAAACCGTATCTACCCGCTATTCAATTGAAACCAGTGCAATAAATAAAGATCAATCAGTTCTAACGTAACCTATTATTTCCAATGTCCTAGTAAAATGAAACCTATTTACTAGTTTACAAGGTTTCGTGAGACAGGCACAGAAAATGATCGACATGTTTACCAAGGCGGCAACATTGCAAAACAGGTGTGATATATGACTTTCCTCACACGACATTGCATTAGAAGTTTAGATTGATCCTAGTAAAATGAAACCTATTTACTAGTTTACAAGGTTTCGTGAGACAGGCACAGAAAATGATCGACATGTTTACCAAGGCGGCAACGTTGCAAAACAGGTGTGATATATGACTTTCCTCACACAACATTGCATTAGATTTAGAAGTTTAGATTGAAAAAACATTCCTTGATGTGGCATTGCTAAATGGCAACAAGGAATATAGAGATGAAATTGAAAGTGGTTTTGACAGAGCTGCAACTGATGAGGGACGTAATGCATATCATGGGACTGTCACAGATTCTACCGCAGGTCCCAATGCCACAAGATTATATCACACTCCAATTTATATTATCCATCAAGTTTAGACTTTAGCACAACCATAAGCAAAATCTTATTCGCGACTATAATATACAAGGAATATAGAGATGAAATTGAAAGTGGTTTTGACAGAGCTGCAACTGATGAGGGACGTAATGCATATCATGGGACTGTCACAGACTCTACCGCAGGTCCCAATGCCACAAGATTATATCACACTCCAATTTATATTATCCATCAAGTTTAGACTTTAGCTCAACCATAAGCAAAATCTTATTCGCGACTATAATACAATTAAGTTGAAAATGAAAGTGTAGCTCCATTAACATATGGAATATATAGGTTTATTACATTAGCAGACGTGTTATGGGTGTTGTAGCTTTACTTGGGAATGATATGAATAGCATCTGAGTCTAATGGAGATGAATGTGGTTGAGATGTGTTCATATTCTGGCGAGACATTTATATGGAAAGTGTGAAGAAGCACATTAGACTTAGGTGCTGTAAATATTGAAATGTCAGTGCATAAAGGTGTCCATTATATCCATAAGCTTGATGGAAGCAAGACAGTTAAAATACGGAATAATAAAGTGGAACTGAAAGACCAAATTACAAGAAAGTCAAATATTAATATGCCAGACTATCGGATTGGTTCTCATTTCTGGATCTACAGCTCATATCTTGTCCACTTGATTTGTGCCGAATAGTTGGAACGTGTGTGGCGGGAAAACTTGAGACCTAAGTCCGTCAGACTGTCTGAGAGACCTAAGTCCGTCAGACTGTCCGAGAGACCTAGGTCCGTCAGACTGTCCGAGAGACCTAGGTCCGTCAGACTGTCTGAGAGACCTAAGTCCGTCAGACTATCTGAGAGACCTAAGTCCGTCAGACTGTCTGAGAGACCTAAGTCCGTCAGACTGTCTGAGAGACCTAAGTCCGTCAGACTGTCTGAGAGACCTAAGTCCGTCAGACTGTCTGAGAGACCTAGGTCCGTCAGACTGTCTGAGAGATCTAAGTCCGTCAGACTGTCTGAGAGACCTAGGTCTCGTAACTTTTTCCACCACACACGGGAATTAATTTCAAACACAGAAACGTAACTTCTGAGAAAACACCTAGGTAGTTCAGGGAACTGTAGATTTCTTGGCAGGAAAACGGCCCTTTTTTCAAGCAAAATGCAGTTCTAATAGAGTAAATAGAGGTTTGATAGAGGGAACTGTAACTGCCTAACTGCTAAGGTCTTGTCGTCCCGAAAGCGAAGAGAGAAGGACAGGGTGGGAGGACGTTCCGAAAACGAACCTCATCCGTTTGGGATATAATTTGCCCCGAACGGGAATCAAACCCGCGACCTAGCGCTTGCAAGGCAGACGCGCTACCCTTCAAGCTACCTAGACTGACCTCCCAGTCAACGAACAGCATACTAAAAAGGCTCATTCGATCTTAGCATAAGTGATCCTAGATTTCTTTTTCTTCGCCTTTTCCCATGTACAGACGGGGTCGGTGTTTTTCGTCAGCCACTCAATCACCTTTAACTAGGGTGACTATTTTGGGCTGACATTTGGTTTTGGCTACAAATTTTACAAGTGGATGCCCTTCGCACTCAACCTGAGCTATTTCTGTGGCAAGAGAAATTTCAGGCTGGTATCCTCCTTGTTTAAAGTCCCCCAGTCAGATTATAAGAAGTGATCCTAGATACCGATGGTTAATGAATAATGAACCAACGGTTCAAATGTGGCCTAGCCGTAGGTCACTGGCTCCAATAGTGTGGGCAACATGGGTAATAGCCAGCATGGTAATAGCCAACATGGTAATAGCCAGCATATAGGTGTTGGTTGCCAGATCGTTCATTCAATCGAGAGTTGGTTGATCATTCAATCATAGAGATCGATTTGATATCTATTTGGACCATTAGAGCAATTGCTTGGCGCACTTACGATTTTCACTCCATAACTAATGTTAGGAGCGATATTATGGAATAGGGACATGTGTATTATGTATATGTTGGAATTGTTAGATTATGGTATGTACATAATTATGTACCCAAGTATTCTTATGTGTTTTGTATGTACGCTATATGGTACATAATTATGTATTTGTAATAATTTGTATGTTGTTGGTTCTGTATTAGGCACTCTCATAATGTGTTGTCAAATTTGTAAATTACATGTAACATGCCATAATATTGTAATAAAATATATAATTGAATTGAATGTGGGCATATCTCACTAAATTCCCACCATACTCTTTCGTCCTAGGGGTAATAGTAATACATCTATTAACAGTCGTACCTTGGGTTAACAAGTGTTTAAGACGGTCATCGGTCGTTTGACAAACAGGAGTAAGTGGGTTTAAATCCCCTACGTTGTGGGTGATTTTAGCCAGGCACGTTTCGTTTTTTATTGGAACTCCCGAACTAATCTGCTAGTCTTATATACTGATATGTATTATTTATATTATTATGTATTAGCTATGTACACTTTAAGGTAGGTATAATGATATTATGTATAGGTACTGTTTGGTATACTCTGGCCGGTTACTACTGCTGCCAATAAATCCACTATTGAACGATCTATTGTAGAAAAAAATGCACACGTCTTACTTTTGCATAACATAAAGGCATAACATAAATACTGCTTTTAACATTCTTCAGTTGTATAGTTAGGTACATAGCTACATGTACATAATGTAAGTATATACTTATTAGGTAATACCATGTACCTAATATAATCGGTAATATGTGCATGTGAGCATGTGCAATTATAAATTTCCGAGTTAACTTGACTTGGTTTTATTATCGATCTTTTTTCAGCGTTTTTCGGACGTGGTCCGATCAAGCCGATATGCAAACTTTTACGTTTACATGTATAGCAATAGCAAATTATGGTACACCTATATATTAGGTATTAATAGTAAAAAAAAATCTATAGTAAATAGATGGACACATACAACCTACGGTACGGTAAATGGTGAATTCTCGCTCCTATAACCTATAAATCAAACACATCCACACACACTTTCATTTTTACACGCACACGAGCGTGTATGGTTTGTACATAGGAACGTGGAATTCTCGCTCCTATAACCTATAAATCAAACACATCCACACACACTTTCATTTTTACACGCACACGAGCGTGTATGGTTTGTACGTAGGAACGTAGGTTTTGGACTAAGCGACTAAGGATTTACATAAATTATCCATCGAACACACTTGTCAAGTTTGATCAAATTAGTGTTTCTCAAAATCTGGGTCCTGGAACAGAAGACCTTAGTTTGCATCAATAGAACGCATGTGAATACAACATTTCAACAAATTGAAAATTGATTCCGCTCTTATCCATAGGTAAGTCCGTTCTGGAAGGAAAAGCCTTTAGTTGAATTCTCGCTCCTATAACCTATAAATCAAACACATCCACACACACTTTCATTTTTACACGCACACGAGCGTGTATGGTTTGTACGTATAGGAACTTAGGTTTTGGACTAAGGATTTACATAAATTATCCATCGAGCACACTTGTCAAGTTTGACCAAATTAGTGTTTCTCAAAATCTGGGTCCTGGAATAGAAGACCTTAGTTTGCATCAATAGAATACAACATTTCAACAAATTGAAAATTGATTCCGCTCTTATCCATAGGTAAATCTGGTAAATCCGTTCTAGAAGGAAAAGCCTTTTTACTTTCCTTATCCTATAGGAAGGAAAGTAATGTAATCGGGTCAAATTTTCGATGGTCAGTCGCCAATGTTCAACAAATATCAAAAATGGCCCTCTATACATTTTGAGTTTGACATGCCTGTCCTATAGGAAGGAAAGTAATGTAATCGGATCAAAATTTCGATGGTCAGTTTTTTATTTCTTCTTCGTCTCTTCTTTCTTGATCTTCACTCATTTTCAAGTGTAAACTCTCTAGTCTCTTTAGTTGAGCATCAGACGGTCAAAGCTACCAGGTTTAAGAACAGCTGCTAACTCCTAGTCCAAACTTATTCGTGCGTTCCATGACCAAGTTGGTTGCTTAGAATAGAACGAATAGAAAGACAGGTGAATACTGAAACTATACACATAGACATCATATGTATTTTTACGATATGGCATATGGCTCAAGTTGGTAATGGACTTTTACTTGCAATATTGACAGTATGGCCAGACTTTTACTTGGTAATGGACTTTTACTGGTACGACCAGAACCGATGTACAAAGACATCTCCATCGTCTGTCGACTGTAGTAGACGCACTTTTACGTCTGTGAATTCGGGCGAAGTCAGGTAAAGTCGGTTCCAAGGGGGTTAAGACACACAAAAATCCAAGCACTCACGCCTTCTGACAGACTTACGTCTCTCAGAAGGTCTGAGCATAAGTCGCGAATAAAATTGACCCTGGGAAATCTCTTCTACAGGGTGATCCGGTCTAAGAATTCCTTCCCCAACTGCCGTGTCCGTCAACATGATGACCACCCTGTATACAGTTTTCTAATTTCATTTCTAGAAAACGATTTCCATTTTACCGTACGCCAGTATCGACAGAAGTTACAATAATTACCTATCATAGCTCAAAACATTTAACAAAACAGCATAGACTTACGTACAGAGAAGTTCAGATTATGGCATTTATTTATTTATTTTTTTATATATATATATATTTTCCCCTGAAAATGCTTAAAATATGGCAAAATGTATGGCAAAATAAAGATTTTAGGCTTTTTATGGCATTTTTCCAAGTTTTGCTAAAATATGGTAAAATAGTATGGCGCCCTGGCAATATGGCATTTTTACTTCTCTGCTTATGTAGCATAGACTGAACCATAATCCTCAAAATCCTCAAATACATAAACATGGAGTGCGAGAATATGGTCATGCATCTCATCATAAAGTTGCCTAGTGACCTGAACAACAATAAACATAACAGCTACACAATATACCTACGCTCACTAGGAATCTTATATTATAAGAACGAGATCCATTCAGCACTCAGACATATATTCGTCCTTCATTGTGGGCTATTTGGATGCTTCTAATAACAATGGGGATTCCAATCGTATCTGGGCGCACGGCAGTATGCTGGGCCAAGTTCCATGAATGATACACTATGGGTATAGGCTGGGGTAAAGGGACTTTTCAGGCAGGATAAACAAGGTATATTCTATTCTATTAGGTTTAGAAGTCTAGATTCATATTCTATTCTATAGGGGCTACAAGTCTAGATTCTGGAAGGGAAGGACCTGGGCCCTGTTTCATAAAACTTTTAAGTCCTGTAATACAATACAGGACTTTCCAATTCAAACATTATTGCAATTAAAACAAGAGCACGGTACCTGGAACCAACAACATATTCAACAAATGCGGTTACCAAACCGGCAAGTACCTACCTAATACCTCCAAGTACATCTACCTATCTCTATCTGCGAGACTATCCTAATGGTATAAACAGATAGCCAACATGCGAAGTGCAAGCTTTCAGAAACAAGAACAGGACATATATTCGTCCTTCATTGTGGGCTATTTGGATGCTTCTAATAACAATCGTCTCTGGGCGCACGGCAGTATGCTAGGCCAAGTTCCATGAATGATACACTATGGGTATAGGCTGGGGTAAACCAACAACATATTCAGCAAATGCGGGTACCAAACTAGCAAGTACCTTCCTATGTATACCTCCAAGTACATCTACCTAATACCTCCAAGTACATCTACCTATCTCTATCTGCGAGACTATCCTAATGGTATAAACAGATAGCTGTAGGTTACACCTTACACAATTTAGACACACTTTCGTTCGAACAATAACAATGGGTGAAGGCATACAAATCAATACAAGAACAATAACAGAAGCCAGAGAGATAGCTGGCATATTTTGTTGGTTTGTTTTCGTTTTTTTTTTTTTTTTTCGTCAGCAATTATTACTTGGTTCCGTCTGGATGAATTCGGATGAAATTACAACAATGCAACGTTTGTGGATGCAAAGATATTTTGCTAATAGCTCTGGTGGCGAGATAAAAGTTTTCAACCGTTTCATTGGTCAAGGAGGACGGACAGAGAAAAATGAACCTAAAATCTCACTAGCTCAGTACTCTCAATTCTTAGTAGCCAAACGTTCGTCTGGTAATCGAGAGGTCGCAGGTTCAAATTTAAATCACAGCCATGGCAAGGAATTTGATATTAAAGAATTTGACAACAGTAATATGTAGTAGTAACTCATCCCTACTGTGGTAAGATTGATAAGAGAGAAGGGAAGAGGCGTTAGATAGGAGGGTATAGATGAGCAGAATAAAGGAGGGTAACACTGATTCCAAATAAAATTGGGAAAAGGTGCTTAAGCGAAGAAGACTGCCGACTTGCTGAGGTAAAGATTTCGAGTTCATTATACCGGCACAATAGTGACTCACTTTCAATTTTGCTGGGCAAAATATCAAAAGAGTATCTCAATATCAAAAGAGTATCCCATTGTCTTTTCTCCAAACGTATTCCAAAATTTCCACAAAAATAAATTCTCATATTTTCAAAATCATGGTCAAACAACAAGACATTCACTTTCAAACTAACGTTTATCACAGTCAAACAAAACTTGGTAATCTTGTCATCCGTTTTTCGCCGGCGAAATTCCGAAACATTGTGAATTCTGCTCAAGTCGTCTGATCATGTGTGGAGAGTTTTGGAGTCAAAGTTAAGAAGCCCATTTAATTTACGTGTTCATGGCATAATTTACGTGCTTGCCACATAATTTATGACCTGTGCGAGGAACATTGAAATTGAAATCACTTAAATCACTTTCCAGTGTTACTATAGGCGTAATACAATGTCTGACTGTGCTTCAATGTCTTGTGCCAAGAATTTCATATTGATGTTGCTGAGTTGTTCTTCAAATTAGGGAATTGTTTTGTTATTTACTTGGTTGGTTGATCGCTTGTTGTTGTTGTTGTTGTTGTTGTTGTTGTTGTTGTTGTTGTTGTTGTTGTTGTTGTTGTTGTTGTTCACATTCTCACAGTGATAACTGATAGGAACTATTTGCTTTATCATGATTGAACGAAGTGAAGTCTAAAATTTGACTTAACGATTTCTGCATTTAGGTTGTCCCGAAATCTGTTTGTTGCTTCATAACTGATGTGCACTGTAAGGTTTGACCAATTTTGATGGAATTTGGGTCCTTTGAACACATCAAGTAAACAGGAGCAGAGAAACAAACAACAACAAAGGTGGACAAAACTTGAGTCGGGTGATATGCATCAATAGAGGTTTTTGTATAAAAAAAAAAAAAAAAAAATTTGTATCAAAAAAAAAAAAAAAAAAAAAAATACTGTAAAAATGAGTACTCTTGGAACCTTCGGGGCACCGTAGAGGATCTTTTCCTAAACCGCACTGAGCCACTAATATAGCACATCCACCAATCACAATCTAAAGTATCTTTTAGTCTTCACTTTCTACAAGGGTCCCAATAGTTATGGCTTCAAAAGAGATGTTTCAGCACATCCACTAATATTGCTTAGTTTGCAAACAATACCCATATGAAATGTTTTGACTGGTACATATTAGCGATCATAAATCATGGATAAATACAACTTTAGTGCTTAGTAACCAGGTGATGAGGTAACATGAGAGAACAATGGAGGAACAGGCTCGGTTTCCAGTCCGCAGGTTGTGGGTTCGAATCCTGGAATCTCAATCTGTTCATTGGAATCTCACGTCCCCTAGCCAGAGAGTTAGGTGGTAGACATGCCTTGGGGTGGTATTTTCTTTTTCACAGTGAACAGCTTGACACCTTCCACTCAAGAGATTACTATTGATTTATTCGTAAGTACCTATTACAATTGAACCTCTCCTATCTCTCCACTCAACACATAGGTAGCCACTAGCCAGAATGCCTTTAGTAAAGAACCGGGCCTGTTGTCTCCCCATGCACTATGCTACTTTAACATTATGGTACTCAGATTGGTACTTTAGCATCACAACAAGACGCAGATGAATGACTGTTGCATGCGAGGATATGCTACAGGGTCAATTGATTCGCAGTCATGAATTTTCCCTGAGAAATCACCCCTCACTCAATCATTAAAATAAATGTACCTTAAAATCTTTAAATCAATAAAATCAATCAATTATTTGCCGGTGTAACGAAAAGACGCAAGGAAAATAATTAATGAATAATGAAATTGTTTTTAAAAAAAGTTCTATCTGCCAAAAGCGAGGCGGTAAACGTATACGTAACGCTAGGCACTGGGACTACACTCGTTGTGGGTTTTTTTTCGAATCTCCGAATTTTTTTCAACATGGAGAATAGCAATATAATAGACCGTCAACGCCTAGAAAATGTCCCTTTGGGAAGTGGACTGACTGTAGCTGATGCTATTGAAGTATTGACCAACTCCTGACGAATTAGGAGGGAAAAGTTCTCATAGAACCCTCCTGAACCCTCTGTTGAGGCAGATGAAGATTCTGCTGATCGTCTAGGCTTGTAGCTGCAGCAATTAAAATTTTGAGAGGTGAAGAAACTAAAAGCCGAGAAAGAAAGAAACACACAATCCCAGGATGAAGTTGGCTGAGAAATAGCGACCTTCAAACATTGTTTTTATGACCATTTATAAAGAACTTTCCCCGTATCCCTTACCCTGTAAAAGACACTACTGGGATCCCTACAAGTGTAGTCTCAGTGCCTAGCGTTACGTATACGTAACGGCCCGTATCTCCGCCCCTGGTGGTCCGATTTCTCGAAATCTAGGGATTTTGAAGTATATTGAGATGATCTTGATAATTTATTTCGCAAAAATCGAGAAAAAATCAATTCCGGCGCCATTGGGTTCCTGTTCATTGGATCCTTCTCATTCCTGATTTTTCGAAAAAGGGCACTCATCTTTCCCTATTCCGACTTTCCGAAGTATGAAATTTTCACCATTAGTTAATGAATTTGAGATGATCTTGATAATTTTTCGCAAAAATCGAGAAAAAATCAATTCCGGCGCCATTGGGTTAATGAATAATGGTTATCAAGTTGAACTTATGGCGAACTTGAGAGGTTCCAAAATTACTGATAATAGGTAGATAATCGACCATTCAAAGATCACAATTCACAGAATGACCACATTTGCTGGAGCCGCAAATTCAGCTTACAGAGCGAAATCCAGTAAAATCAATGAAGTTACTCAAATGTCATCCAATCCAATATTATAGGTTTACCGATCAGCACTTAGCCTAATCCAGACACTCAGAGTGACAGCAGTACCCTATACATGGAACTAGATCTACCATTGTTGCAAACAATACTGATATTCTATGCAAATTGCTAAATGGCTATACAACTCCCAACTATTTCATGAGTTATGTTTCATGATTGTTGACAACTGGTAGCGCTAGACCGATATTCTTGTTCCTGTTAACGTTATCATCATTTTATGTTAAAGTCGGGTGGCGCGCGGCGCTCTTAGAACACTGACTAGGCGTTCGCGCACCTTGCCGTGAATTCCGTGAAAGTAGATAAACTATCAACTTTTTTCAAAGTTTCTCGGTTTTTCTCCGATTTTGCTTCACCTCCTTTATGGTGCGTTTCCACTCACTCGGCATTTGCCGATGCCGATCTGTATCCATTTAAACAAATAGAACGTGAGTGGCCTTCATAAAGGATCCGTCTAAACAAATGGAAACAGATCATGTCGATTGGTAAATGCCGAATGATTGGAAACGCACCATTATACAATTATACATAAGCGCGGTCAAACTTTCTTGACTTGGCGGGGCGGAGCGCTACCGCGCTCCTTAATACCTATGTCTGGTTAGAAGGAAGTTCTCCAAGGGTTCAAGAGGAGAATGTAAATTATCACTGATGTAGATTTCGTTTGGGGCTATTGTGTATAACCTAAGCTGGTCACATCTCCTTTATGCCAGCGACTCATCCTCAGACCGTCTGTTACGGTCGGAAAAGCTGCAGACTCAGGACTCCAGGACCCAGACCGTCTGATAGACCTAGGCCTCGAGCTTTTTCACCACACACCGCACGTTCCGACGGTCTTTCAGACGTTCTGAGTGTGAGTGGCATTAGATTTCTCTGAGTTTCCAAATATTTTCCCTGATGGTGACCCCCTTAAAATGCTGTCTCGTGGCCATCCAAGGGCATAAAGTAGATATACATACAGTCGCACATAAGTAAATAGTATGTAAATTGTACATAAGACATTAATTGTGACCCTACATAGTACCTATGTCTATGTACCTACCTAGGAGAAACCCACGTACTTACCCGAACTTCTAACTCTTAACTTTTTACACAAACAGTTCACTTGACTGACCTTTGTTCCTGCTGCATGTGCTAGAAACTTCTGCCCAAGTTTTTTACATGTGCATGGTGCATGCAACTTGTTTACATTTTTGCACCCGGAAGCAATTTTCCTCATCTGATATTATTTAAGTTTCAAGGTAGGTGCGTACCTCATTTTCCTAATTTCTCATATTGAGAGCTGCAAACTGTGGACTGAGGGGACATTTCAATCTGACCCTGGTAGGTATGCAGGTATAAACAAGGTAAGTTCTATTCTTCCCTGGGTATTTTTCGCTTTTTAGCTAAATCCCCTTTTCATTACACTGTTTTCCAAACGGTATTTTTTTTTTCTCTCTCGCCGACTCTTCTAAACAAAATCCGTTGATCAGAATCAATATTGCAACATGAAGGATGACATGGTAAACAGCCATTACCATTCGATCAATTCCAAATTAAATACTTTATTAAACAATATCATCTCTTTTTTTTTCCATTAGGCGCTTTAACAATGCAATATCATCTTTAAACATGGCAGCCGGGCAGCCCTCATCATAAGACCTGAGTTTCTAATTTCCTAGTCACTGACGTTAGAAACCAGATTGGTGCGATATGTATGTCATAAGAGCACTTTAGTGGGTCAGTATGGAGAAGTGTGACAATCGCTATCAACCTGACTTGTCAATTAAACCGGTCGTGCTGCAACGTCAAGTGACAAACGGAGGTGGTGGGATAGAACCCAGAAAAAACTAGGCGTCTAAAAAAGGATGTGCCCAGCCTAGTTAGCTTGGAGGGTAGCGCGTCTGCCTTGTAAGCGCTGGCCGGGGCGAACTTTATCCTAAACAGATAAGGTTCGTTCTCAGAACGGCTGGCTTTCTCCTATCCTGTCTTCCTTCGATTTCGGGACGATAAAACCTCAGAACCTACAGTTCCCTCTATCAAACCTCTTTTAAAAATTATCTCCGCTTTTGGGACGATAAAACCTCAACAGTTACAGTTCCTTCTATCAAAACTCATTAAAAAAATCCTCCTTTTCCTGGCATTTCTTCTATCGCGAAGTGTTTTCCCATGGATCTCGGAAGCTCATCTTCTTCGAGTGACCACCATGCTAACCTCAGATAAGTCAGGAGGACGCAGTACCCGCATGTGATTCTGGCTATCCATAGCAGGAGTTTAGAAATGGTTAGCTGCAGGGTCGTATTTGAGGAAGGGCCAAGGGGGGACATCGACATCCACTGTTTGGACTCTTGTCCCCCCCCCCTCTAAAATTCTGGATACGGGCATGATTACTTCTATCTATGAGCATAACCAAGAGTTATCTATCCTATAACCAAGCTGCTGGTTGTCTATGGTTCTGTGACCAAACGAAGAAGTTTAGCGCCTTCCTTTCTAGGACTAGAAAGTAGACAAGTAGACCGCTGACATTTTTTTTCAAGACTAGACCAGAACTGGCCAAAAAAAATTAAGGGCCGGGCCTATAGCTCGTCGCCATATGGAGGGTATGAAAACCACCATCCTTAAAGACCTTCGTAGTCAGCCTAGCTAGCTTGGTCGGTGGCGCGTCTGCCTTGTAAGCGCTAGGCTGCGGGTTCGATTCACTTCAAACCTGTCGTCTTCATTACGATGAGACCCAGTTTATACTTGCCTACTTGTAGTTTATGACAAAATAATATCGTGATGTGTTAGATATATGTATTGTATATTGTGATATAAGTATGTACATAGCATGAAATATAGGTATGTTAGTATACATATACACTTGTACAGAGCTATAGGATCCCAAGAACATTACTTAAGTGAATTGGGCTAAAAACAGAGTGGGGTAGAGAGCATAGCGCATCAAGCACGTAGGTGGAAGGTACGACAGGTAACGACAGAGGGAATCGACGATTTGAGCAAAGGGCAAAAGCTCTATGCTCTTTGCTCTCCGTTCTGTTTTCAGCCTTAGATGGTACGTACATTACATTTGTCGAAGACTCAGTAACTTTGTGAAGCCCCATATCAAAAGTGTAGGCAATGGTAATGTAAGTGAAGTACTTGAAGTAGATAAAGTTACCATTCCCTACAGCCTTCCACTGTGGATAATGCATAGGTACATTACACTAGCTTTCAATTGGAGGTGTTACCTACGATTGACTGAGTCCAGAATATACCTTACTTATCTTCAAAGTCTCTACGAGGAGTGCAGAAAAATGGTGCACATGCTAAGTTATCAACCAATGAACCAAGCTCAACCGTTTGCAAAAAAAGGTAGCAGAAATTTGTTTCAATACCTCGTCCTAAGTCCTAACTAGACTTGGAAGTCAGTACGAGTACGAGTTTTGTTAATTATGTTTATCAGAATACGACTTACGACTAGGTAAATAATAGTAGTAGCCTACTGCTGGAGTAAAGGGACTTCTCAGTCCTATGCGAGCAGTATAAATAAGCACTATTATTATTATTATTATTATCATCATTATTATTATTATTATTAATCATTCACGTACTGGTACACAACTCTTTGATTGACGAGGAAAAAGTTACAATCAAATATAAAGTATCCTAGGTCCGAATTATACAGCACCTCACACCAGACAACCGAATCAACCGATTGCGGTTCAACAATTTCGTCTAGGGCTCTGTCCGTATTCTAGGAAACACGAAAACTTCAGACCTATTCAACACTATATTAACATTTTTGAATAGAATTATAGTTCCCAGCATTCCCACAGTGCATCACCATATTGAGCGAAATCCTATTTGCAAAGCTCAAGTTAAGTTCATTGTTCATTTCCTCTAAAGTCTAAACTAAACAGTCTAAAGTACTTTAACTCTTTAACTAAAATACTAACCATTCCCACAGTGCATCACCATATTGAGCGAAATCCTATTTGCAAAGCTCAAGTTAAGTTCATTGTTCATTTCCTCTAAAGTCTAAACAGTCTAAAGTACTTTAACTCTTTAACTAAAATACTAAGTCATCTAACATGGATTCTCTTCCTTCCCTAAATCGCTTCATTTTAATTTCTAAGCAACCAAAGGGAAGTGCTCAAACCTAGAATCAGCTATTTGACTATTGCACAAAGCCACAAAGGATATAAATCACATTGTTTGCTGTATAGTTCAGGTATTGGTGTGGAATTTTGCAGGTAAGTCACTAGACATTGGGACAGGTGCATTGCGTCCTGTATGTTGCAGTCAACCTTAGTACAGTGGGGCATTAACAACTATTAGGAATAAACGTGTATTTTGAAGCCAAAGTGCAAAACACAAGTTTTATTTTGAAGCCGAAGTACAAAACACAAGTGCAATAGTGTACAAACAATTCCCGGGAATTGACGTTGAAAAATTATGAAAAAGATTGAACTAGGGAAGGTTGGTTTTCGTTGTAAGTAATCAAATGATTCCCAAGAAACGGCAGAACTTCGTCTGAAAAATAATAAAATAGCATGGAAAAATAGGCACGTATTCGTATCGACATAGAAGTGTCTAAAATAGAAAGAACTCGGTGTTTCTCCAAAACCAATATAATACCGAGTGTTCTATCCTGGCTGATGAAAAAAACCAAAGTTCTAGCCTGACTACTGAACCAATGTGCCTACCCGGTAGAAACAGGTGGCCGGGTTTCAATAGTCCACGCTCCTAGCCCTTACCATCTGGCGATCCTGAGCCAATGTCAATGTCAATCAGATGGTCAGTAACTTTATAATTCATCAGACAGTAACAAATGTAATAATGTTCATTCATTGGTAACTTTACATCTCTATCCAAGTATCCATATCTAACGATTCCAACGTGCTATTCACATTCCTGGCACAAGTGTACCATAATGATGACCAATGTACCATAATAATGTTTGTACCATAATAGGCCCGATGAAGCCTGATTGGTACTATAAACCCCTTGATAATTGACTCGATCTCCATAATGGGCAGTGGACTAGGGGTTCTGTAATTGGCGAAATGGTTTGAGCCCTTCTGCAGTGAAGTCACTATAAGACACTGCGACAGGTGCATTGCGTCCTGTATGTTGCAGTTAACCCTAGTACATTAATTTAACAATACATAATTGCAATTATTAGGAATCAACATGTATTTTGAAGCCAAAGTACAAACACAAGTGCAGTAGTGCACAAACAATTCCCGGGAATTGACGTTGAGCAAATTATGAAAAAGACTGAACTAAGCAAGGTCGGTTTTCGTTGTGAGTAATCAAACGATTCCCAAGAATTCCTCGAGAAACGGCAGAACTTCGTCTGAAAAATAATAAAACATCATGGAAACTGGAAAAGTAGGTATCCAGAAGTGTCTGAATCAGATAGAAGAAGAACTTAGTGTTTCGCCAAAACCAATGAAAAACCGAGTGTTCTAGACTGACTACTGAACTAATGTGCCTACCCGGTAGAAACTGGTGGCCGGGTTTCAATAGTCCACGCTCCTAGCCCTTAACATCTAGCGATCCTGAGCCAATGTCAATGTCAATCAGATGGTCAGTACCTTTATAATTCATCAGAGAGTAATAATATAACGAAGCTCATTCATTGGCAACATTACATCCCTATCCAACGTGCCATTCGCGTCTGCCTAATAGCTAAGTCGCGGGTTCAATTCCCGCCCGGGGAGGACTTTGTCCTAAGGTTCGTTCTCAGAACGGTTGGCTTATATACCTATAGGTATATCTCTTGTCTTTCTTCTCTCTTCGCTTTCAGGACGATAAGACCTTAGCCCTTATAACAGTTCCCTCTATGAAAACTCTCAAAAAGTCAAGTTATTTGTTGGGCAAGTATCTAGTAAAAAGTAAAATCATTGTTTGTTCTCAGTATTCGCGTAGTACATCTTATATCTACTGTAAATATGAAATTAATATCTGATAGTGATTCCTGAGCCAATGTCAATGTCAATCAGATGGTCAGTACCTTTATAATTCATCAGAGAGTAAAAAAATGTAACGATGCTCATTCATTGGCAACTTTACATCCCTGTCCAACGTGCTATTCACAATCACAAGATCTTTCAGATAACGACCGAAGCTTTGCCATATGTAGTCGGAAATCGGAACGACTTGAAGCTGGTTCCGGTTCAGATCGCTCATTCCTGATGGCATCTGTTGAGGTCAAGTCGTCAAGGTCAGACAGACCACTGTTGAGTTTCTGTTTCTCGATAACCAAGTTACCGGTTACCGGCATATCTGACGAACAGCTGTTTACCTTTGGTTAATGGTTATGTTGGGGTATTGTTTGGAAAGGAGATTTTTAGATTCAAGTAAAACTTTGAGATTTGACTACCTACTAAATGAACCCTCCGGCATTGGATTACTTTCTGCTTTCTGCTCTAGTTATAGCGATTCAGCCTTTTTCGACGTCCAAGGGGTTATCGACCCCCAATCCTTCCAGCCCCGTGAAACCAAGACTACCTCACGGACAAGGAAAGTAACCAAGTAGAAAAAATAATGTGTACCAATATTCTATTCTTGTTCTTTTCTTCGCCTTTTCCCGTGTATAGACTCAGTTTTTTCGTCAGCCTCTCAATCAGCTCTAATTAGGGTGATTACTTTGGGCTGACATTTACTTTTGGCTACAGATTTTACAAGTGGATGCTATTCCTTTAGCAAGGAAAATTTAGGCTGGTTATACTGTTTAAAGTCTTACAGGCAGACTTAAGCTGGTCTACTCCCTGTTTAACGTCCCCCAACCAGGCCAATATCCTATTCTATTCTTGTAAAATCCTTTGTTTCCACAACTCTCCCAATTGCAACAACCGTGTCTTTCTGCTCTGGGTCTTCGCCCATGCGTTTGGATTGGTTTCAGATCTGCAGTGATTAGAGTATAAACAGCGTCCATGTCAAAGCCTACGCCATCTCCATGAGGTGCTTGTGTTCTAAGCTCACTAGTAATTAATGTCGAACCATTTTCTACATATACGTTCGTATGATCCGAGATACTATACACTATACGTCTTAAGGTAGAACCACACTACCATCACGTCACGTGAAGTCATGAGAGAAAGATGTAGTTCAAAATTTTCACATAATATTGTAGATAATTTCGTTCAGGGCAGCCACACTACCATCAAGTCACCCACAATATTATGGGAATACTTTGAATTACATCTTTCTGACACCCCATGACTTCACGTGACGTGACGTGATGGTGGTAGTATGTTTCTACCTTCATAATATTGGTACTCTGAGATACTCTTCTTCCACTATTGGTATTATGTGTGGAACCATTTGCCATAGTCCGGCATAGTATTGTAATTAATTCCATTGATGTAACCAGATCGTGGGTGATCTTCAATCGTCTTCCCAATCAGGGCAGCCACACTACCATCAAGTCACCCACAATATTATGGGAATACTTTGAATTACATCTTTCTGACACCCCATGACTTCACGTGACGTGACGTGATGGTGGTAGTATGTTTCTACCTTCATAATATTGGTACTCTGAGATACTCTTCTTCCACTATTGGTATTATGTGTGGAACCATTTGCCATAGTCCGGCATGGTATTGTAATTAATTCCATTGATGTAACCAGATCGTGGGTGATCTTGAATCGTCTTCCCAAAGAAAGCTCCTAAGCTCGTCAGTCTGATCTGATGGGCGGTGAGTCACGATTAGTTGCTCCATTACGTTTCCTATTTCATTATCTGGTATCTTTGGAACTGATATCTTCCGCGGATGTCTATCTTTGGAGAACATCTTCCTTGGGGTTCTTTGGAACTCATCTGCCTCGTCTATTTGACTCAGATGTAAGTTTTTATTGATCTCAGGAAGTTGTCGATCGTCGAGTTCCAATTTCCACAATTAGTAGGGATGGGTAAATATTCTCTGAGTCGATTCAAAGAGTCGAATACTTATCTTTGGAACTGATATCTTCCGCGGATGTCTATCTTTGGAGAACATCTTCCTTGGGGTTCTTTGGAACTCATCTGCCTCGTCTATTCGACTCAGATATAACTTTTTATTGATCTCAGGAAGTTGTCGAGCGTCTTTCCAATTACCACAATTAGAGATGGAACTATGTTTGTAGAATACGGAGTGGGAGTTGGGAGTTCGCGATCTTCCTTTCTTAGCTGATTATCTAGATTTCTACGATCTTTACTTTCATCGAATGAAATTCTAAGTCTTCCCAATAGAAAGCTCCTAAGCTCGTCAGTCTGATGGGCGGTGAGTCACGATTAGTTGCTCCATTACGTTTCCTATTTCATTATATTCTGGTATCTTTGGAACTGATAAATATCTTCCGCGGATGTCTATCTTTGGAGAAGATCTTCCTTGGGGTTCTTTGGAACTCATCTGCCTCGTCTATTCGACTCAGGTGTAAGTTTTTATTGATCTCAGGAAGTTGTTGATCGTCTTTCCAATTACCACAATAATTAGAGATGGAACTATGTTTGTAGAATACGGAGTGGGAGTTCGCGATCTTCCTTTCTCAGCTGATTATCTAGATTTCTACGATCTTTACTTTCATCGAATGAATTTCGTTTATACCTGCTTGATATCACGATTAGGTAGCATTTTATTGAGCAGTTGAGCTTCCTGATTAATCTTACTGTCACGATCTAGTTAACTGTGTAATTCTCGATTGAAATTGAAAGCGATCACATGAGTTGGATGTGTGCTTGTATGTGAGCTTTGGAGAGTGTTTTCGACTCTGGGGGAGATCTTTTTCTCTGAGATCTCACACAACTAAAACATCTTCAACTGCAACGTCAAACCTTTTTTTTTTTTTTTTTTAAAAAAAAAAGGGACTCCTTTTTTTCCCAGGAGGGCGTGACTTCAATCCCAGTTGAGGTGAGTTATGGAATTTTATTCTCAACATATTGAGGCCAGTCTAAGTTAACTTGGTGGGTAACACGTATACTTTGCAAGCATTAGGTCGCGGGTTCGAGACCAGAGACTGTGAGACAGACAGAAAGTGAACAGAAAATCTTTTTTGTTTCTTTTTTCAATAAAACGGGACCATACTCACCATACCCATAAAAGTTAAGTGGTACCCAAATTGGGCCACAAAGTCCTACAATCCTACATCATTCGATAATCTGGTTACCTGAAGAGTTACAACTTTCATGTACCTTCGTACAAATGCAATTTGTATCCTCCTTCAAATTTGGTAATCTTGATTTCAACTTTGGACTCTGTGGACATACACTTGCCATAAAGTGAACAAAACTAACGAGTTCCATAAATTTTATGACAGCAAACCATTAACCATAAGAACACAGAGGTAGTTGGTAGTTGGGTACACAAAATACTACACAATATGACAAATGATAATAACACAATATAAACACGGATTGCCTTGTTTGTGTATTTGTGTTTTTGCCTGATTTGTCTGAGTGTAGGTGATATTTATCATAAAAAAATGTTTAAGAAGATTTCTAATGTCCAAACCCAAGTTGGAAGTTCCAACTGGAAAGTTAAGGTATGTAAATTGTGATAAATCAGACGTCGTTTGTTATTTGACGGAGGGAGAGAAATTGGCAAAGTTCAAAAATGGGTGAAAGACCTATTTGCAATCGAAAGAGGAACGTAAAGTTTCTGTTCATCGTGGGAATCGGACCCGGGGCTTTCTACATGACAAGCAAGAGTGAATTACCAATAGTGTACATTAATGGATACACCCGTGTCTAATGCGATATTAATCGAACTTTTCTGACCTGACTTGGACTCGAACCTCCAACTTCCAGATCTGAAGTCCTATGTCATCTCAAGGCTCAAGGAAATTTTGGAAGCAACACGTAACCCTAACCCCTTTGTAAAAATCAAGATCCATGACTACTAATAATCCTGATTATAGGTACCTAAGTAAGCAGTATACCTATGTACCAGGTGTACAATGTAGGTACATAAGTACCTAACTACTACCCACTAAGTACCTATTTTTGTTTTTTTGTAACATGCGTAAAGATAATGACTGATGAGTGCACCCCATTATAATATATATAGTTGGTACTTACATATATGTAGGTTCAACTCAACTGTTCTATATCAAACGTAAACAAACAATTTGGACACAGGTACTCAACTCCTCACTACTCATCTATTATTTATTCTGGTCATCAGTCGGATTTTGATCAAGGTGCATTATGAATTCCTTGCCTGTAGCTCCCGTGGTGCACAGGAGCCCCGGACATTTAGCGGCCTCTTGCCTATAATTTCTAGCATTAATCCCCCTCGCTTCCAAATTGGTGACCGCGAAAGGGCGCCCACTTGTCATGTTTTTGAGCTCTAGTCCATATCATTCCAGCAATGGGCGACGCTACAGACATTAGCCTCAATACATAGTGCAAGGATCGCAAATCAAATCAGTTTTCTTCAACGTGCAAATTGTTTTGCATTTCTAATGACTCTGATTCAAACTGTCTAACCTCAATGCTAATACGTGCCATGATCATACCCAAGCCTCTTACACCTCATCAGGTAGATAGAGCTCTCAGGTCAGAGCCTCCAATAAATTTATGAGGAAACTGACAGCGCTTAATCCCCCTCACTGTGTATACAGAGTGTACGGTCCGTACGCAAGGTTGTACCGTTTCTTGCGCAAGGGTGCATGCACTGTCCGTAAGCAAGGGGGCAGCCTTACGTACGGACGGTACACCGTACGTAAGGCTGCCTCCGTGGCGTGCAGGAGCCCTGGACATTTAGGGGCCCCTCATCTATAATTTGGAACATCAACTCCCCCCTCAACTGTTTATGTACCATCCGTACGTAGGAGTGTACCGTCCGTACGTAAGGCTGTACCTCCCGTCAGCTAGGTTGTACCGTCCGTACGCAAGGGTGCACCTTCCGTACACAAGGATGTACCGTCCGTACGCAAGGGTGCACTGTCTTGCAGGATGTACCGTCCGTACACAAAGGTGTACCTTCCGTCTTCCGTACACAAAGGTGTACCGTCAGTACGTAAGGCAGTATCTCCCCTACTCAAGAGTGTACCGTCCTTACGTAACGGTGCACTGTCTATACACAAAGACGTACCGTCCGTACGCAAGGGAGGGGGATGAAAGAGTATACATAGACGAAATTATGAATCAGATATGCCTAATTTAGTTTTTGCGATACCTACATATGTATATGTACGATTGGTATGTTTTCTAAAAATCTCACCTCAGTTAAAGCATCCAGCATCCCACGAAAGGAAAGTGTGCCAGGAGATGTGTGAACAGTTTTCGCCTTTTCCTCTTCAGCTCCGGAGAGGGTATTTAGAGTTACCCGTCGATTGCAACAAACGTATACCCCACTCCCACGCAGGGGTTCCTTAGGGACCTCTTCGGACGCTAAAATGTACTAATATACATATGCTAAAAAATATCCGCCCAAAATTTGGCTATCCAAATCCGCGAACATAATCGCCAAATCCGCGAACATAATCGCCAAATCACATAGGTACGATATGTACCTATGTGATCACATAGGTACGATATTATTATTATATATAAATATAAGGTGGTACGTCAAAATCTCTGAAAATTTCAAGTGGTACGTGTTTACTAAAAGGTTGAGAACCTCTGATCTAAAGAATGTTCTTTGAAATTTGCACATTCCTTCGTTAAACAGTCAAGAGTTCCTCAAACTAATAGGTTTATGCTAGCTCAATATTGACGTTCGTGTGAAAGGAAAGATCATAACAGTCCAAGAACAAATAGTCAAAGACTAAAGTGCAGAATTAGTTGAAGGAAAAGGAAACACTAACGCAAATTCCACTGCCTCTAGCCCGCGTGCTTAAGTGCACTTACTTTCAAAACTTAAAGACTTAAACAATAATGGCTAACTGTAAACAAAAGTCATTACATGACCTTTCCCCTGGTCAATGCAAAGTGCTTCAAGTTGGGTTAAGTTAACCCGGTGACCCGCGGAGGTTAACTGCCCTAATTGACAGTTACGTAGGCCTTGCACTAAGGTTGTGGTTTTGCAAACTCGTGATTGAGGACATGAAAATGTGTTTGCCAGTGGAAAATCGTGATGGTAAACTTGAACAAGGCACCGGATTTTCAAAATTTCAAACGGCAAATTGGTTTTTAGTAGGTAAGTGGTATTCTCTCGGCTAAGGGTGCCACTTTACAAGAAGCTTCACCCTTGGCTAAACTCCGTCAACCTGACGAGTTCTTTTGAGACTTCAACCTTTTGGGCAGCCACCCACTATCAGGTATCAGGTAGACATGACAGGCGGACTTGATCAGGTGTACCTGTCAGGTCTACCTCATAGTGAGTGGCCTTTGACACCTTTATACAATTTTAAAGAAAATATATAAATAAGATCAGACACTACGTACTCTGGCAAATCTGATTGGTCATTGATGAAGACCCTATCATATATAACTAGCACTTGTTATGCTTGTTGTTCTGACATTAGCATGTGTAATATGTGTTTATGTATACTGAACGTGGGATTATAAGGTACGAACTACAGAGTAGAAATAGTAGTAAAGTACTTGGAAGTAGTCTTATGTAGTATGTAGTACATATTGTAGTCTTAAGTTCTTAACGTTAGCTTTGTTGTCCTGGGCTGTAAATTATTTTCATTTAAGGAGATTATGCTGCACAGATAACACTAGAGTTCCATGTTTTGTTCTAACTGTTCATTGCGTTTATTTGACCATGACTATTTATAGTAAACATCTAGAATAGAACAATACATATCCTATGATATACCCAAGTTCTATCTATGCAGTATGGTTCGGACAGGTAGGTATACTCTACTAACCCTTTTGGGTCAGAATGTCTATCGCGAGAGGTGGATAAAATTTGATAAGACCCACACTAAACCTCCTGGCTAAACACTCCCCAGAAATCAAAGAAAAATCATCAATGCACAAAATCTTGACAGAAATGTAGGTATTTCTATAGATTCTAAATTCAAGAAAAAGCTATCCTGGATAGGAATGAATGGGCAAGTAACTTCTTTTGTTCCATTTCAAACGTCACAATCAAACAAAAGGAAAGAACAACAAGTTAGTATGACAAGATTAGAGCTAAACCTCCAACAGGAAGAAAAAAAGGAAAAGGAATAGGTAAAAGTAAAAAAAAAAAAAAAAAAAAACAAGAATCCAACGTAAAACCTGTGTTCTTTGGGTATTTGTGATCCAGTATCATGTTCAAATAGAGACGGACTCAAGAACTACAACAACATATGAGACTGTCTTGAATATCTCTAGTAATTTCTATTGACGTAATAAAAGAATATCTGCCTTGGTGGCGTAGTGCTCAAGACGCTCGCCTGGTAAACAGGAGGGCGCGGATTCGATCCCAGCCGAGGTATGGAATTTAATCATCATTTATTTGAGAAATTGAGCCCATAATAATATGGCCCTAGGGGTTAGGTGGTAGAGAATGCCTCCGGCGCGGTGTTAAACCAGCCTGGTGGTTACCTACCACTCAAGAGTCTATGGCTCTATGATATAATAAGAATATCTCAGTAAATCTCTATTGATTGGACTCAAAACTTTGCCCACTGCGTCTCCACTATCTCTTTAGTCTTCATTTAGACAAGGTCGTTCTAGACAACATAATGAATGCCCCCTAACTAACATATGCTTGGACTAGGATGGCATTTAAACCAGAGAACTTGTAAGTTACCATCACTCGTAACACGTTAATAGAACTTATAGTTAAATAGAACTTTATAGAGGGCGCTGGACTACAAAATACCAGAGCTTTGGACTAAGGATTTACATAAATTATCCATCGAGCACACTTGTCAAGTTTGACCAAATTAGTGTTTCTCAAAATCTGGGTCCTGGAACAGAAGACCTTAGTTTGCATCAGTAGAACGCATGTGAATACAACATTTCAACAAATTGAAAATTGATTCCGCTTTGATCCATAGGTAAATCCGTTCTAGAAGGAAAAGCTTTTATTTCTTCTTCGTCTCTTCTTTCTTGATCTTCACTCATTTTCCAGTGTAAACCCTCTAGTCTCTTTAGTTGAGCATCAGACGGTCAAAGCTACCAGGTTTAAGAACAGCTGTTAACTCCTAGTCCAAACTTATTCGTGCGTTCCATGGCCAAGTTGGTTGCTTAGAATAGAACGGAGAGAAACACAGGTGAATACTGAAACTATACACATAGACGTCATATGTATTTTTACGATATGGCATATGGCTCAAGTTGGTAATGGACTTTTACTTGCAATATTGACAGTATGGCCAGACTTTTACTTGGTAATGGACTTTTACTGGTACGACCAGAACCAATGTACAAAGACATCTCCATCGTCTGTCGACTGTAGTAGACGCACTTTTACGTCTGTGAATTCGGGCGAAGTCGGGTAAAGTCGGGTCCAAGGGGGTTAAGACACACAAAAATCCAAGCACTCACGCCTTCTGACAGACTTACGTCTCTCAGAAGATCTGAGCATAAGTCGCGAATAAAATTGACCCTGGGAAATCTCTTCTACAGGGTGATCCGGTCTAAGAATTGCTTCCCCAACTTGAGGAATATATCAAAACGCGAAGCTTGATATCGGCGACCTCAAATTATCTCGCGTTAAATACCAAATCTGAAACTTGCTCTTTGGCTCAAAGCTAAATCAATATTGAAATTTCCGATGTTCTTCACAAACATGATTCCAATCTGTGTGATTGCGGCATCTGTGTCATTCATTTCAATGAATGAACTAAACAAGGTTTTATTACCTTTAGTCGAAATCTGCATTTAAAGATTTTATGATACTGTCAAAAAGAAGAAATTTGCACATTTTAACGACGTTTTTGACCATTTTATCTTGCAAAAACCCACAGACAATGCAGCAGAAACTCTCACTATTTGGTCATAAACTGAGAAATTTAAACTTTCAAGAGACTCCAGGTGGAATTTATAGATGTCAAAGTGACAAGAAGAGACTTCAGCTTTTTCTAAAATGTCATCAACATCATCTTTCATCATAAGTTTCACAATCCATCATTTAAACTTTCAAGAGACTCCAGGTGGAATTTATAGATGTCAAAGTGACAAGAAGAGACTTCAGCTTTTTCTAAAATGTCATCAACATTATCCTTTCATCATAAGTTTCACAATCCATCGATTGATTTAAGAACCAATGAGCAAAGTATAAGATACGGGATACTTACAGAGTTGAATTTATATCTTAGCATTGAATGAAAAAGATCTGGTCGAGATCCAGTTAGTAATCTTCAAATAATGTAGAACAATGTCCTCGCCATTTACAAAGTTGCATGTCAAGCGTTTCATGCAAAGGTCGCCAGTGATCAAGTCATCTGATCTGAGTGGAGGATTCAAGGGGTTCATGATAATCAAGGGGCTAATGACATTCAAAGTCGTGCCCCTTTTAAAGAGAAAAATCATAATCATCGTAAATGGGGACAAATCTTAACTAATTTCAAATTGCAAAGTTTGCCCAAAAAGTTTGTCCTTAAGGCATAGTAAGGGCTTAAAATTCGATTTTGAAGGCGTATTTTCCAAACGATTCTCGAAAAAGCTTATTTGGATAGTAATAAACATAAAGTATTGCTGACAGGATAACCATCATCATCGTATAAAGAGAAAAATCATAATCATCGTAAATAGGGACAAATCTTAACTAATTTCAAATTGCAAAGTTTGCCCAAAAAGTTTGTCCTTAAGGCGTAGTAAGGGCTTAAAATTCGATTTTGAAGGCGTATTTTCCAAACGATTCTCGAAAAAGCTTATTTGGATAGTAATAAACATAAAGTATTGCTGACAGGATAACCAGAACTAATTACCTATAGGGTTTGTCGCACACCAAAAATACTCTGATTAAATCAGCAACAGTACCTAAATTGAGTTTAGTTTCTCGTTTCCAGCACTGGTTTTTAATAACCTTTTAGTTCAGTCACTCAAGGAGATAAATGGGTTCCACTGATCAGAATACTCCAATGATCATAGAACAGTATAAGTAGGGACTACTAGATGTACAGCTCAGGCAACTTGTTAATTTAATAACCTTTTAGTTCAGTCACTCAAGGAGATAAATGGGTTCCACTGATCAGAATACTCCAATGATCATAGAACAGTATAAGTAGGCACTACTAGACGTACAGCTCAGGCAACTTGTTAACAATTACGTCAGGTCCTACAGGCAACTTCACTTTCTATATCAAACGTAAACAAACCATTTGGACACAGGTACTCAACTCCTCACTACTCATCTATTATTTATTTTGGTCATCAGTCGGATATTGATCAAGGTGCATTATGAATCCCTTGCCTGTAACTCCCGTGGTGCACAGGAGCCCCGGACATTTAGCGGCCTCTTGCCTATAATTTCTAACATTAATCCCCCTAAAGCTACCAGGTTTAAGAACAGCTGCTAACTCCTAGTCCAAACTTATTCGTGCGTTCCATGACCAAGTTGGTTGCTTAGAATAGAACGGATAGAGAGACAGGTGAATACTGAAACTATACACATAGACATCATATTTTTTTTTACGATATGGCATATGGCTCAAGTTGGTAATGGACTTTTACTTGCAGTATTGACAGTATGGCCAGACTTTTACTTGGTAATGGACTTTTACTGGTACGACCAGAACCAATGTACAAAGACATCTCCATCGTCTGTCGACTGTAGTAGACGCACTTTTACGTCTGTGAATTCGGGTAAAGTCCGCACACCTTACAAGTAACCATTGCTAGTTTCCTATTTATACATTCCTTCCTATACTTATAACTACTTACAATACTTACATACAAAAATTACACGATGGTATTTAAAATGAAGAATACACTCTATTGAGTATTACTTACATACAAAAATTACACGATGGTGTTTAAATGAAGAATCCACTCTGTTGATTTAAGAACCAATGAGCAAAGTATAAGATACGGGATACTTACAGAGTTGAATTTATATCTTAGCATTGAATGAAAAAGATCTGGTCACCCAACTTCCGTGTCCGTCAACATGATGACCACCCTGTATACAGTTTTCTAATTTCATTTCTAGAAAACGATTTCCATTTTACCGTACTCCACGTATCAACAGAAGTTACAATAATTATCATACCTAGCTCAAAACATTTAACAAAACAGCATAGACTTATGTACAGAGAAGTTCAGAATATGGCAATTATTTTTTTGTTTTTATTTTCCCCTTAAAATGCTTGAAATACCTATGGCAAAATGAGCCAAAATGTATTGCAAAATATGGCATTTTTTTCCCCCAAATTTTGCTAAAATATGGCAAAATAGTATGGCGCCATGGCAATATGGCATTTGAACTTCTCTGCTTATGTATCATAGACTGAACCATATCCTCGAATACATAAACATGGAGTGCTAGAATATGGTCATGCATCTCGTCATAAAGTTGCCTAGTGACCTGAACAACAATAAACATAATGTATGAAACCATAAACATAACATCTATAGCTAGATAGCTACGCAATACATTTCACTAAGTAGGCAGAGATACAGAAGAAATAATAGGACTACTAACATGTCCTAACAACATTGACTACAACGACAGACTAATCTGGAAGTTGTTGGTTTGAGTCCCAGGTCCCAGTCAATTACACATTATCCTAAATTTAAGAATCTATTGATTAGGCTCATTCAGGTGAATTAGGTAAACAACCTCATTTGATGTAGAGGTTAGGACTTCCGATTTGAAGGTTGGTGGTTCGAGCCCAAGTCAAGACATAAAATTGACTTTGATCTCACTACCTACCGATCAAGGAACAACATTTGTGACGAACACAAAGCATTTATGTTCAATTGTTCATGTTCACTTGTTCAGCACAATTAAAATTCCTCATTACCAACCAACTACCAAGAGATTCACAATTCACAGCTGACCAAAACATTACCATCAATAGCTAGCCCTGGTGTGAGTGCCTTACAAGTAACCATTGCTAGTTTCCTATTTATACATTCCTTCCTATACTTATAACTTATAACTACTTACATACAAAAATTAGACGATGGTGTTTAAATGAAGAATCCACTCTGTCGAGTGTTCATAGAGGCAGGTAAACTATCGAATAATAAAATTAGCAATTCATAACATCAGAGTCGTGCTAATTGCAACCAGGAGGCTATTAAACTTATTGTAAAAAATATTTCACAGTTATGCGAATATTAAAAACCATAATATTAGGTAGGTATATACATATGTACTATAGCAGGGTCGAATTAATTTCAAACACAGAAAAGTAACTTCTGAGAAAACACCTAGGTAGTTCAGGGAACTGTAGATTTCTCGGCAGGAAAACGGCCCTTTTTTTCAAGCAAAATGCAGTTTTAATAGAGTAAATAGAGGTTTGATAGAGGGAACTGTAACTGCTAAGGTCTTGTCGTCCCGAAAGCGAATAGAGAAGGCCAGGATAGGAGGACGTTCCGAAAACGAACCTCATCCGTTTGGGATATTATTCGCCCCGAACGGGTATCAAACCCGTGACCTAGCGCTTGTAACGCAGACGCACTACCAACTAAGCTATCTAGGCTGGCTGGAACAAATCTTATCTGTGTAGGATAAAGTCCGCCTCGGGCGGGAATCAAACCCGCGACCTCGCGCTTACAAGACAGACGAGCTACCCTCCAAGCTACCTAGACTGACCCCCCAGTCAACGAACAGCATACTAAAAAGGCTCATTCGGTCTTAACATAAGTGATCCTAGAACCTAGATATTCTTTTTCTTCGCCTTTTCCCGTGTACAGACGAGGTCGGTGTTTTTCGTCAGCCTCTCAATCACCCCTAACTAGGATGATTATTTTGGGCTGACATTTGGTGCTAATTGCAACCAGGAGGCTATTAAACTTATTGTAAAAAATATTTCACAGTTATGCGAATATTAAAAACCATAATATTAGGTAGGTACATATGTACTATAGCAGGGTCGAATTAATTTCAAACACAGAAACGTAACTTCTGAGAAAACACCTAGGTAGTTCAGGGAACTGTAGATTTCTTGGCAGGAAAACGGCCCCTTTTTTCAAGCAAAATGCAGTTCTAATAGATTAAATAGAGGTTTGATAGAGGGAACTGTAACTGCTAAGGTCTTGTCGTCCCGAAAGCGAAGAGAGAAGGACAGGATGGGAGGACGTTCCGAAAACGAACTTCATCCGTTTGAGATATTATTTGCCCCGAACGGGAATCAAACCCGTGACCTCGCGCTTACAAGACAGACGCGCTACCCTTCAAGCTAACTAGGCTGGCCTCCCAGTCAACGAACAGCATACTAAAAAGGCTCATTCGGTCTTAGCATAAGTGATCCTAGATATTCTTTTTCTTCGCCTTTTTCCATGTACAGACGAGGTCGGTGTTTTTCGTCAGCCACTCAATCACCCCTAACTAGGGTGATTATTTTGGTCTGACATTTGGTTTTGGCTGCAAATTTTACGAGTGGATGCCCTTCGCACTCAACCTGCGCTATTTCTGTAGCAAGAGAAATTCTGGCTGGTATCCTCCCTGTTTAAAGTCCCCCAGTCAGATTATAAGAAGTGATCCTAGATACCCATGGCCGATGGTTAATGAACCAACGGTTCAAATGTGGCCTAGCCGTAGGTCACTGGCTCCAATAGTGTGGGTAACATGGTAATAGCCAACATGGTAATAGCCAGCATGGTAATAGCCAACATGGTAATAGCCAACATGGTAATAGCCAGCATGGTAATAGCCAGCATGGTAATAGCCAGCATGGTAATAGCCAGCATGGTAATAGCCAGCATGGTAATAGCCAGCATATAGGTGTTGGTTGCCATTGACGCTGGCGGTACCCTATACATGGAACTAGATCTATTGTTGCAAACAATACTCATATTCTATGCAAATTGCTAAATGGCTATACAATAGTGCAAAGTACATGACTGTAAGGCACGTGGTATTCCTAAATACGTACCACAACCACATGATGGTTTATGCTGATTTGGTGAGTGACACATTGTATTCAATAGAAAATAGATCACACTATTAATTGGCCGGGACAGTCCCGAATTTCAGGGGGTGTCCCGGCGTCCCGTTCAGTTTTTCATTTTGGGGCGTTTTGTCCCGAATTTCCGTGTTTGTCCCAGAAAAAAATCGGGACGCGTTTTTTAACTTAACTAACTTTCTAGAAGGAGGAATCGACATTTCGGATATTTGGCAAGCCTAGTTTTGGCTACAAATTTTACGAGTGGATGATGCCCTTCGCACTCAACCTGTGCTATTTCTGTAGCAAGAGAAATTCTGGCTGGTATCCTCCCTGTTTAAAGTCCCCCAGTCAGATTATAAAAAGTGATCCTAGATACCGCTGGTTAATGAACCAACGGTTCAAATGTGGCCTAGCCGTAGGTCACTGGCTCCAATAGTGTGGGCAACCATGGTGATAGCCAACAAAGTAAATGGTTATCAATTTGAAGTTATAGCGAGCGCAAAATCGCAAATACTGTGAACGTGAGAAGGTCCGAAATTACTGAAAGTAAGTGGTTGCAAGTTGGAGCTTTCGGGGAGGCCACATACTGCGAATTTCTCAAGACGAGAGACGGACCAAATTTGCTCAGAGTAATCGACCCTTCGAGATTGAAAATCTCAGAATGACCACATTTTGATGCAGCTGCAAAATCAGCTTGCAGAGCAAAATCCAGTAAACTCAATGAACTCGCGTTCATGTCATTCAATCCAATATAATACCGATCAGCACTTGTAATGCTGTGAATAATATGGGAGCCTGCCTCGGCGAGTAATAAAAGGGCGTAGACCAGAGTAAAAGGGCGTAGACCAAATTGCGAAAAACAATGCGACCACAAACCCTGGCGTGGCGTGCAGTCACGAAATATGAATTTACAATCGCCAGAGATCTCAAACTCTCCACTCAGAGTGATATGATAATAGATGATATACCAGGAGATGTAATCATCTTATTATAACACGTTATGCTGTGCAGAGTACAAATAAAAGGCGAAAAAAAGGTATTCTAAATACTTGAGATTATTAAATTTCGTACTAAATTCTGGGAAGCTTCTGAAACCCCTCTCAGTTTAGGCCTTACTAAACTTTTTCAAAACAAAACGGACGGAAAATAACAACCCATTAGCTGATAGAAGGGGCGCGTTTACACGCAAAGTAGCTACGCAACGTTTACAACGTTACACACTTAGCCTGTTCCAAACACTCCAAACACTCAGTGTGACGCTGGGACATATATTCGTCCTTCATTGTGGGCTATTTGGATGCTTCTAATAACAATGGGGATTCCAATCGTATCTGGGCGCACGGCAGTATGCCAGGCCAAGTTCCATGAATGATACACTATGGGTATAGGCTGGGGTAAAGGGACTTTTCAGGCAGGATAAACAGGGTATATTCTATTCTATATTAGGTCTAGAAGTCTAGATTCATATTCTATTATCTAGGGGCTACAAGTCTAGATTCTGGAAGGGAAGAACCTGGGCCCTGTTTCATAAAAACTTATAAGTCCTGTATTACAATACAGAACTTTCCAATTCAAACATTATTGCAATTAAAACAAGAGCAACCAACAACATATTCAACAAATGCAATACAGAAAAATGTAGGTATATACAGAAGCTAAACGCAGTCTACTGCAAATACTGCATGAATTCTAGCGAATTGTAAAATTGTTTTCCACTTTAGGAACTGTTATAATTTCATGTGGGTACTCCAGTTCTAACTTTAATTTCAATTATGTATTTCAAGCTTTCAATTGGAGGTGTTACCTACGATTGACTGAGTCCAGAATATACCTTACTTATCTTCAAAGTCTCTTCAAGAAGTGCAGAAAAATGGTGCACATGCTATGTTATCAACCAATGAACCAAGCTCAACCAAGTACCTACCTAATACCTCCAAGTACATCTACCTATCTCTATCTGCGAGACTATCCTAATGGTATAAACAGATAGGTGTAGGTTACCTTACACAATTTAGACACACTTTCGTTCGAACAATAACAATGGGTGAAGGCATACAAATCAATACAAGAACAATAACAGAAGCCAGAGAGATAGCTGGCATATTTTGTTGGTTTGTTTTCGTTTTTTTCGTCAGCAATTATTACTTGGTTCCGTCTGGATGAATTCGGATGAAATTACAACAATGCAACGTTTGTGGATGCAAAGATATTTTGCTAATAGCTCTGGTGGCGAGATGAAAGTTTTCAACCGTTTCATTGGTCAAGGAGACGGACAGAGAAAAATAAACCTAAAATCTCACTAGCTCAGTACTCTCAATTCTTAGTAGCCAAACGTTCGTCTGGTAATCGAGAGGTCGCCGGTTCAAATTTAAATCACAGCCATGCCAAGGAATTTGATCTTAAAGAATTAGATAAGAGAGAAGGGAAGAAGCGTTAGATAGGAGGGTATAGACATTAGACGAGCAGAATAAAGGAGAGTAACACCGACCCCAAATAAAATTGGGAAAAGGTGCTTAAGCGAAGAAGACTGCTGACTTGCTGAGGTAAAGATTTCGAGTTCACTATACCGGCACAATAGTGACTCACTTTCAATTTGCTGGGCACAATATCAAAAGAGTATCTCAATATCAAAAGAGTATCCTATTTTGTCTTTTCTCCAAACGTACTCCAAAATTTCCACAAAAAATAATTCTCACATATTTTCAAAATCATGGTCAAACAACAAGACATTCACTTTCAAACTAACGTTTATCACAGTCAAACAAAACTTGGCAATCTTGCCATCCGTTTTTCGCCGGCGAAATTCCGAAACATTGTGAATTCTGCTCAAGTCGTCTGATCATGTGCGGAGAGTTTTGGAGTCAAAGTTAAGAAGCCCATTTAATTTACGTGTTCATGGCATAATTTACGTGCTTGCCACATAATTTATGACCTGTGCGAGGAACATTGAAATCACTTTCCAGTGTTACTAGGCGTAATACAATGTCTGATTGTGCTTCAATGTCTTGTGCCAAGAATTTCATATTGATGTTGCTGAGTTGTTCTTCAAATTAGGGAATTGTTTTGTTATTTACTTGGTTGGTTGATCGCTTGTTGTTGTTCACATTTTTGCATGTGCATGCAACTTGTTTACATTTTTGCACCCGGAAGCAATTTTCCTCATCTGATATTTAAGTTTTAGGGTAGGTGCGTACCTCATTTTCCTAATTTCTCATATTGAGAGCTGCAAACTGTGGACTGAGGGGACACTTCAGCTTATTCTTTTGAAAACTGCCAACTAGCTAGGCTGGTTAGGGTTAGCCGTTCTCCTCCCTGTTTATAGTCCCACAGCCAGATGCTAGTCTTCTCTCTGTTTAACGTCCCCTAGCCAGACAACGTCCCCTAGCCAGAGGGTTAGGTGGTAGACATGCCTTGGGGTGGGATTTTGTTTTTCACAGTGGACAGCTAGACACGTTCCACTCAAGAGATTACTATTGATTTATTGATAAGTACCTATTACAATTATTCAACTAATTCAACCTCTCCTATCTCTCCACTCAACACATAGGTAGCTAGAATGCCTTTCGTAAAGACTCAGGACCTGTTATCTCACTATGCTACTTTAACACTATGGTACTTAGATTGGTACTTTGGTACTTTAGCATCACAACAAGACGCAGATGAATGACTGTTGCATGCGAGGATATGCTACAGGGTAATTTGATTCCCAGTCATGAATTTTCCCTGAGAAATCACCCCTCACTCAATCAATTAAATCAATTATAATCAATTATTATATAAAATCAATCAATTATTCTGCCCGTGTAGCAAAAAGAAAGCAACCAGGTGGCAAGAAAAGTAAATGGTTATCAATTTGAAGTTATAGCGAGCGCAAAATCGCAAATACTGTGAACGTGAGAAGGTCCGAAATTACTGAAAGTAAATGGTTGCAAGTTGGAGCTTTCGGGGAGGCCACATACTGCGAATTTCTCGAGACGAGAGACGGACCAAATTTGCTCAGAGTAATCGACCCTTCGAGATGGAATAATAATATGGGAGCCTGCCTCGGCAAGTAATAAAAGGGCGTAGACCAGAGTAAAACGGCGTAGACCAGAGTACAAATAAAAGGCGAAAAAAAGGTATTCTAAATACTTGAGATTATTAAATTTCGTACTAAATTCTGGGAAGCTTCTGAAACCTTTCTCAGTTTAGGCCTTACTAAACTTTTTCAAAACAAAACGGACGGAAAATAGCAACCCATTAGCTGATATAAGGGGCGCGTTTACACGCAAAGTAGCTACGCAACGTTTACAACGTTACACACTCAGCCTGTTCCAAACACTGAGTGTGACGCTGAAAGTGGGTATCACACTCGGCTTGTACACCGGAGTTCCCTGGATCATCATGTTATAACCTAACGGAACGTTGCGTAACCTAGAAGCTTACAGGTAACTACCTAACGTGTAGCACCTTCGTCAATAGAACAAGTTAATGTGAGTTGGAATTGAACACTTCAAACCTGTCTAAGTGGGTATCACACTCGGCTTGTACACCGGAGTTCCCTGGATCATCATGTTATAACCTAACGGAACGTTGCGTAACCTAGAAGCTTATAGAAAACTACCTAACGTGTAGCACCAGATAACTACCTAACGTGTAGCACCTTCGTCAATAGAACAAGTTAATGTGAGTTGGAATTTACAATAGTGCAAAGTACATGACTGTAAGGCACGTGGTATTCCTAAATACGTACCACAACCACATGATGGTTTATGCTGATTTGGTGACTGACACATTGTATTCAATAGAAAATAGATCACACTATTGACCTAATAACCTGCAAGGATATGTGTTATGCCCACCACTCACGCGGCCATTATTTGGAAGACAAGAGTTATGCTATGAAACAGACTTGAACTGTTAATTTGCTAGGGTCCGGGACTGCAGGTTGTTAACAAGAATTACAGATTGTCACCTAAGAACGCTTGGAGTGCTTGGAGACAGTTCCTCACGGTTTGCGTGCATGATATAATCTCAAAACGTTGTCAAAAATAATAATTTCAAAACGGCCCTGTACTCCCGGACCCAAGTAGAAAAAATACAGCTAAGAAACATTAATCTTTTTTCTCCTTAAATCTGTCCTTGATCCAATTGCTCAGGTTATGTATTTTCCTCAGAAGAATAGAAGCGCATAAGTATGGTCAAGCAGCAACAAGCAATGCAGTAGTTCAGAAATATCAACAACTAGAACTACAAAGACAATATCAACAACTAGAACTCATCAGAACTACAAAGACAATACAGACTGGAACAACACGAGTAACTTCCTTCTGGTTCTGCCCGGATGGTTTTCTTACAACTACTATCAACAGTGGTAGTCAAACAAAGAGACATAAACTGCAGTAGTCAACCAAATGCAGCTATGTATGTAACTATGCACGTATGAAACAACACAATATTCAACTCAGAATCGAGATATCAACAGCAGTTGAGTCGACCCTTTTGCGCAAAAGGCATCTGTGATAGCTCCAACGGTTACGGATGTCGACCGACCGTCTGTTCACAACAAATTCACATCGATCGATGGCCGTAGACTATGTGTGGACACAGCTTCAAATGATGCATTCTACTGATGATATTGTAGGATTTCAGTCAAAGGTTGAACTGTAATACATAGGTATCATGGAAAGACCAATCCATGAAAATCCGAGTGAAAGAAAAATTTTGACGACCACTCGAGAATAGAACCCCGGTCTCTGCTCCAGTGATCCACACACCTGTCCTGCAAGTCCCTCATGCATAATGTACCCACGAGTCCTCAATGTAGAACTTTTACAAGTCCCCAGTCCCTCATGCATATGAAACACCTATGTAACCAGAACACACTGGCTCTCAACAGTCTCAACTTTCAAATGAAAGGCTGCACTCCAGGCATTGCGAAAAACAATGCGACCACAAACCCTGGCGTGGCGTGCAGTCACGAAATATGAATTTACAATCGCCAGAGATCTCAAACTCTCCTCTCAGAGTGATATGATAATAGATGATATACCAGGAGATGTAATCATCTTATTATAACACGTTATGCTGTGCTCGTAAATATGTAAAATGGGGTTATCATCAATCGAGCCAACTTGCAACTTATCTAGGTTTAACGAATTACCAATCACGCCAATTTATGCCAACTTGCCAACACTTAGTGCGCTACCAGAAGACGTGCTTGTGAGGAATTGCAACTTGCAGAGATACCAATTTTGCCTGGTTTCAATACAGAAAAATGTAGGTATATACAGAAGCTAAACGCAGTCTACTGCAAATACTGCATGAATTCTAGCGAATTGTAAAATTGTTTTCGACTTTAGAAACTGTTATGATTTCATGTAGGCACTCCAGTTCTAACTTTAATTTCAATTATGTATTTCAAGCTTTCAATTGGAGGTGTTACCTACGATTGACTGAGTCCAGAATATACCTTACTTATCTTCAAAGTCTCTACGAGGAGTGCAGAAAATGGTGCACATGCAAAGTTATCAACTAAGCTCAACCGTTTGCAAAAAAGGTAGCAGAAATTTGCTTCAATACCTCGTCCTAAGTCCTAACTAGACTTGGAAGTCAGTACGAGTACGAGTTTTGTTAATTATGTTTATCAGAATACGACTTACGACTAGGTATGTGATTTAATTTCTCTATAATTACACTTCTGTAAACTTTACATAAGGACGTCGAGGCATTGTATCACGATGGGACAACTGCATTCCTGGCACAAGTGTACCATAATAATGACCAATGTACCATAATAATGTTTGTACCATAATAGGCCCGATGAAGCCTGATTGGTACCATAAACCCCTTCATAATTGACTCGATCTCCATAATGGGCAGTGGTCTAAAAGTTCTGTAATTGGCGAAATGGTTTGAGCCCATATAGGGAGGCGAGGGTGAATGTACTCTCTCTCTCCATTTCGTCTAGTCTAGTTCAAATAAATATTATTATGTAGATAGTATTATGTAGTAATTACATGCCTTCATTTGTATGTACATGTACTAAATGAACTTGCATTAAAAAACTTACTCAGAAGTGAGAAGTCTCGAAGACCAAGCCGGAACAATCTCTGGGCATGCTTAGTTAGGACAGCCACTTACTATTATCAGGTAGACCTGATCAGGTATCAGGTCTACCTGATAGTGAGTGGCTTAGAGATTAACAAACACAAGCACTGTAGACCCGTTTCTGTGTAATTGTGTATTTCCATATTCACCATTCAACCTGTTGCAATGGACCGTTTAAGGTTCAAAATCAGTTCAGATTATCGAGAATTTCCAAGCAAGGAAAAAGACTAATAATGCCTAATGAGTTAATTGGGAGAAGAAATACATATTAGGTATTTATTAATCCCATTTATTAGACTCGGAATGGTGGCTATACTGTTATTGATGTCGTTTGGCCACCCTGCAATTACATCATAACTTCATTTGGCATGCTGTATGCTACTCAATTGAACATGCATTAGTGTTCTCTGACACGCTATTCGTGAATTCATAACGCCATGACACCATTCAACCTGTTGCAATGGACCGTTTAAGGTTCAAAATCAGTTCAGATTATCGAGAATTCCAAGCAAGGAAAAAGACTAATAATGATGCCTAATGAGTTGATTGGGAGAAGAGATACATATTAGGTATTTATATTTATTAATCCCATTTATTAGACTCGGAATGGTGGCTACACTGTTATTGATGTCGTTTGGTCACCCTGCAATTACATCATAACTTCATTTGGCATGCTGCGTGCTACTCAATTAAACATGCATTAGTGTTCTCTGACACGCTATTCGTGAATTCATAACGCCATGATTCCTATATCCTATTACGTACAGATATGATTTAAGAATGAATTTGGTTCACATTTTAAGATTTTTAAAGGACAATTTAATAAGTAGTATCAGTAGGACAGTAGGTACAGTATAGTTAGTTAGTTCTTTATTTAGACTAACAGAGAACAAGTTGTCCCAATCATGCTAACAAAAGGGTTTGTCCAAATTAGTAGATACGTCAAATTTACTAGTGTACATAACTACATAGGTAGATCTCACCGATTGTTGGTCTATTGAGGGCTAAGTCTGCAGTCTTAAGTAGCATTTGTGTTGGTCAGAACCCCAAAGAGCATTTCAAACATTGAGAGTGTACAGTGTAACCGTAAACCTAGAGGTTGGAATTTTTGTCAATCAATAATAATAATTGATTGACTTCATGGGATTGTCTGCAGTCTTAAGTAGCATTTGTGTTGGTCAGAACCCCAAAGAGCATTTCAAACATTGAGAGTGTACAGTGTAACCGTAAACCTAGGGGTTGGAATTTTTGTCAATCAATAATAATAATTGATTGACTTCACGGGATCATTCCATTCCTATTTCCCAAAGTCCAAATTATTCCAAGTCAGAAGAATTCTGTTTTGGGTTACCTATAAGTGTAGTCAAGAAGACCTATTGAGGGGATCCAAGGCTAAGCTCTTCAAATTGAACCAACCACAGACGAGTATTGAACCAAGACTGCAAGCCAAGTGTCAACAGTAGATCCATAATTTGCAATTATGTGGAACAATAAAGGATTAAAAGAACAAAGTCAACAGACTAATCAGTGGTGAAGCAACGTCAGTGGCCAAGTGGGTATCACACTCGGCCAAGTGGGTATCACACTCGGCCAAGTGGGTATTCTATGGTTCTATGACCAAACGAAGAAGTTTAGAGCCTTCTTTTCTAGGACTAGAAAGTAGACAAGTAGACCGCTGACATTTTTTTTTTCAAGACTAGACCAGAACTGGCTATAGCTCGTCGCCATATGGAGGATGGAGGGTATGAAAACCACCATCCTTAAAGACAAACAGTTCACTTGACTGACCTTTGTTCCTGCTGCATGTGCTAGAAACTTTTGCCCAAGTTTTTTGCATGTGCATGCAACTTGTTTACATTTTTGCACCCGGAAGCAATTTTCCTCATCTGATATTTAAGTTTTAGGGTAGGTGCGTACCACATTTTCCTAATTTCTCATATTGAGAGGTGCAAACTGTGGACTGAGGGGACATTTCAATCTGACCCTGGTAGTTATGCAGGTATAAACAAGGTAAGTTCTATTCTTCCCTGGGTATTTTTCGCTTTTTAGCTAAATCCCCCCCTTTTCATTACATGAATGTTTTCGAAACAGTATTTTTTTTTCTCTCTCGCCGACTCTTCTAAACAAAATCCGTTGATCAGAATCAATATTGTTGTCTAGACAAACTTTGTATGATCTCTAATTCCCTACATCCAAAGCTAAGCTCTTCAAATTGAACCAACCACAGACGAGTATTGAACCAAGACTGCAAGCCAAGTGTCAACAGTAGATCCATAATTTGCAATCATGTGAAACAATAAAGGATTAAAAAAACAAAGTCAACAGACTAATCAGTGGTGAAGCAACGTCAGTGGCCAAGTGGGTATCACACTCGGCTTGCACACCGGAGTGGGTATCACACTCGGCTTGCACACCGGAGTGGGTATCACACTCGGCTTGCACACCGGAGGTCCTGAGATCACTGGCAAAGTCGAGGTCTTGTGTCGCTCTGCTCGAAGTTCAGGGTGTACTCAGCCTTATGAGGAGTGAGGACAAGTGAGTAGCTAGTTCAATTAAGTAGCAACCAGTGGCGGCAATGCCTCAACAACTACACTGGGACAACTTTTATGGATCTAACTATGTTTTTAGCGGGGTCAAAGTTTTCCGGCTCTGAGCTTGGAATACGGGATGCACCACCTCGTGAGGACAATTGAGTAGCTACTCCAATTAAGTAGCGACCAGTGACGGTAATAACTGCACTACTGGAACTTCTTCCATGGATCTAACGATGGTTTTACTATAAGAACCTAGGTAACTTTGTTGTTTACTAACAGTTGAACAGTTCAGACTGGGTAGCTCCAACTTATAGACAAACAGCTTAAGCTTAACTCCTTTACTGTTTGAAGACTAATGTTTACGTTTAAGGCCTATTTCACATCTAGATTGCAACTTGTAGTATACGGCAATTTTCATGTTGAGGGCTACATAGTCTTATGGGCCTGTTCACACTTAAACTTCAAGTTTAAGTGTGAATAGACCCATAAGACTAAGTAGCCCTCAACATGAAAATTGCCGTATACTACAAGTTGCAATCTAGATGTGAAATAGGCCTTAAACGTAAACATTAGTCTTCAAACAGTAAAGGAGTTAAGCTTAAGCTGTTTGTCTATAAGTTGGAGCTACCCATTCATGTTATAACCTAACGGAACGTTGCGTAACCTAGAAGCTTACAGATAACTACCTAATGTGTAGCACCTTCGTCAATAGAACAAGTTAATGTGAGTTGGAACACTTCAAACCTGTCGTCTTCATTACGATGAGACCCAGTTTATACTTGCCTACTTGTAGTTTATGACAAAATAATATCGTGATGTGTTAGATATATGTATTGTATATTGTGATATAAGTATGTACATAGCATGAAATATAGGTATGTTAGTATACATATACACTTGTACAGAGCTATAGGATCCCAAGAACATTACTTAAGTGAATTGGGCTAAAAACAGAGTGGGGTAGAGAGCATAGCGCATCAAGCACGTAGGTGGAAGGTACGACAGGTAACGACAGAGGGAATCGACGATTTGAGCAAAGGGCAAAAGCTCTATGCTCTTTGCTCTCCGTTCTGTTTTCAGCCTTAGATGGTACGTACATTACATTTGTCGAAGACTCAGTAACTTTGTGAAGCCCCATATCAAAAGTGTAGGCAATGGTAATGTAAGTGAAGTACTTGAAGTAGATAAAGTTACCATTCCTAAGGAAAGTCGTGTGATGTTCACACCAGATTTTTTGACAGAGGGAACTGTAAATGCTAAAGGTGACCGGCCGTCGCGTCGTGTCGATCGACGGCCTTCGACTATGTGTGGACACAACTTAAGGTCTTATCGTCCCGAAAACGAAGAGAAGAGGACATTACAACCTACCTCGGTGGTGTAGTGGTCAAGGCGCTCGCCTGGTAAACAGGAGGGCGTGGGTTCAATCCCAGCCGAGGTATGGAATTTTATCCTCAATATAATTTGAGAATTTGACCACAATAATAGTAGTAGCCTACTGCTGGAGTAAAGGGACTTCTCAGTCCTATGCGAGCAGTATAAATAAGCACTATTATTATTATTATTATTATCATCATTATTATTATTATTATTAATCATTCACGTACTGGTACACAACTCTTTGATTGACGAGGAAAAAGTTACAATCAAATATAAAGTATCCTAGGTCCGAATTATACAGCACCTCACACCAGACAACCGAATCAACCGATTGCGGTTCAACAATTTCGTCTAGGGCTCTGTCCGGATTCTATAGGAAACACGAAAACTTCAGACCTATTCAACACTATATTAACATTTTTGAATAGAATTATAGTTCCCAGCATTCCCACAGTGCATCACCATATTGAGCGAAATCCTATTTGCAAAGCTCAAGTTAAGTTCATTGTTCATTTCCTCTAAAGTCTAAACTAAACAGTCTAAAGTACTTTAACTCTTTAACTAAAATACTAAGTCATCTAACATGGATTCTCTTCCTTCCCTAAATCGCTTCATTTTAATTTCTAAGCAACCAAAGGGAAGTGCTCAAACCTAGAATCAGCTATTTGACTATTGCACAAAGCCACAAAGGATATAAATCACATTGTTTGCTGTATAGTTCAGGTATTGGTGTGGAATTTTGCAGGTAAGTCACTATAAGACACTGCGACAGGTGCATTGCGTCCTGTATGTTGCAGTTAACCCTAGTACATTAATTTAACAATACATAATTGCAATTATTAGGAATCAACATGTATTTTGAAGCCAAAGTACAAACACAAGTGCAGTAGTGCATAAACAATTCCCGGGAATTGATGTTGAGCAAATTATGAAAAAGACTGAACTAGGCAAGGTCGGTTTTCGTTGTGAGTAATCAAACGATTCCCAAGAAACGGCAGAACTTCGTCTGGAAAATGATAAAATAGCAAGGAAAAATAGGCACGTATTCGTATCGACATAGAAGTGTCTAAAATAGAAAGAACTCGGTGTTGCTCGACCCAGTTTATACTTGCCTACTTGTAGTTTATGACAAAATAATATCGTGATGTGTTCAATATTGTATACATATACGTACGTACGTACATATACATTACATTTAATCTTTCGCGTATTGGTACACAGCGACACAGCACTTTGATTGACGACAATATCATCTCTTTTTTTTCCATTAGGCGCTTTAACAATGCAATATCATCTTTAAACATGGCAGCCGGGCAGCCCTCATCATAAGAACTGAGTTTCTAATTTCCTAGTCACTGACGCTAGAAACCAGATTGGTGCGATATGTATGTCATAAGAGCACTTTAGTGGGTCAGTATGGAGAAGTGTGACAATCGCTATCAACCTGACTTGTCCATTAAACCGGTCGTGCTGCAACGTCATGTAACAAACGGAGGTGGTGGGATAGAACCCAGAAAAACCTAAGGTGTCTAAAAAAAAGGATGTGCCCAGTCTAGTTAGCTTGGAGGGTAGCGCGTCTGCCTTGTAAGCGCTGCCCGGGGCGAACTTTATCCTAAACAGAAAAGGTTCGTTCTCGGAACGGCTAATGGCTTTCTCCCATCCTGTCTTCCTTCGATTTCGGGACGATAAAACCTCAGAACCTACAGTTCCCTCTATCAAACCTCTTTTTAAAAATTCTTATCTCCGCTTTCGGGACGATAAAACCTCAACAGTTACAGTTCCTTCTATCAAAACTCATTAAAAAAATCCTCCTTTTCCTGGCATTTCTTCTATCCCGCGAAGTGTTTTCCCATGGATCTCGGAAGCTCATCTTCTTCGAGTGACCACCATGCTAACCTCAGATAAGTTAGGAGGACACAGTACCCGCATGTGTTTCTGGCTATCCATAGCAGGAGTTTAGAAATGGTTAGCTGCAGGGTCGTATTTGAGGAAGGGCCAAGGGGGGACATCGACATCACTGTTTGGACTCTTGTCCCCCCCTCCTCTCTCAATAAAATTCTGGATACGGGCCTGGTGACTTCTATCTATGAGCATAACCAAGAGTTATCCATCCTATACCAAGCTGCTGGTTGTCTATGGTTCTATGACCAAACGAAGAAGTTTAGAGCCTTCTTTTCTAGGACTAGAAAGTAGACAAGTAGACCGCTGACATTTTTTTTTCAAGACTAGACCAGAACAACTGGTCAAAAAATTTAAGGGCTGGGACTCGTCGCCACATGGAGGGTATGAAAACCACCATCCTTAAAGACCTTCGTAGTCAGCCTATAGCTAGCTTGGTCGGTAGCGCGTCTGCCTTGTAAGCGCTAGGCCGCGGGTTCGATATCCACCCGGAGCGGATTTTATTCTGAACGGATAGGGTTCGTTCTCGGAACGACTGGCTTTCTCCTATCCTGTCTTTCTTCTCTCTTCGATTTCGGGACAAGACCTTCGTAGTTATACGTAAAACTTCTATGGGAAAAGGGTAAAACTATGTAGGTAGGTACTATAGATCAACCATGCTTCAGTTTCGACGAAGCTCGGCATCTTTTGTTTACTTTCCTTTCTCTTCTGGCAACGAAATTCAACTTTTGTTTGACTTTTGATAAAGCGAGTGCACTTTCCAATTGATTGATTGCACAAAAATTCAATGATGATTTGTGTGTTTTGCATTGAAATGTCAATAGAAACGAAGGAGGATAGTTTCCAGAGTTGTCTCGTCTAATTCATTCATTTGCTTTTCTGATTTATTGAGTTGGTTAAATATTTTCTTCTTCTTCTTCTTCTTCTTCTTCTTCTTCTTCTTCTTCTTCTTCTTCTTCTTCTTCTTCTTCTTCTTCTTCACACAATCCAATATAATATTTCTTTAAAAAGATGGATACATAATTATTTTCATATTTATGTTTGTAACATCTTTATTATTTATTCATCCGTGTGGTAGCTTTAACAAATAAACAATCTCTGATCTGTTTAATGTTTATTCTGTTTTCTCTTAATCTCCCAAGTTCGCTTTTTGCATCAGTTCGATTTCTAGAGTTTTGTTTTCAGCAAATCCCAACATCCTGACCGGACCGGAAGGGTTATCGTATTGTGTATTGTCTTCAGGTTTCAGTTCTAAGTCTGGTATTAGAAGATGGGAGTGTCACTTGCTATGTCCACTGAATGGAAACGTTCGTTCCTCAGGGGATACTCCAAGTACTATCCCAGCCGATTTTAATTGAAGTCAAATGATACCACTTGGGAGATTTTAGGACTAGGAAGCGTAAAGTTCGAGAGATAAGGGGCAAGAGGATTTGAGAGAGAGGGGATGGAGAAGAGACGAAGCAGTGAATAAGGGAAATTTCAGGCTGTTTAAGGTCCCCCAGTCAGCCTAGTTAGCTTAGTTGGTAGTGCGTCTGCCTTGTAAGCGCTAGGCCGCGGGTTCGATTCCCGCCCGGGGCGGATTTTATCCTGATGGGATAATGTTCGTTCTCGGAACGGCTGGCTTTCTCCTATCCTGTCTTCCTCCTCTCTTCGATTTCGGGACGATAAGACCCTAGCAGTTACAGTTCCCTCTGTCAAACCTCTTAAAAAAAAGTGAATAAAGTTTGTAAAGTACAACTTAGAACTTAGCGTGGAGGGTAGCGCGTCTGCCTAATAGCTAAGTCGCGGGTTCAATTCCCGCCCGGGGAGGACTTTGTCCTAAGGTTCGTTCTCAGAACGGTTGGCTAATATACCTATAGGTATCTCCTGTCTTTCTTCTCTCTTCGCTTTCAGGACGATAAGACCTTAGCCGTTATAACAGTTCCCTGTATAAAACCTCTTAAAAAGTCAAGTTATTAGTTGGGCAAGTATCTAGTAAAAAGTAAAATCATTGTTTGTTCTCAGTATTCGCGTAGAATATCTTATATCTACTGTAAATATGAAATTAATATCTGATAGTGATTACTCAGGCCTTGGATAAAACTTAAACTTTCCGCTACGACTGATGTGTTCCGGTTTAGAGATTTTTTGTTGACAAATATCACCAAGACTTTGATTTAGTTTCTCAGGTTTAGATGTTTGCACTTTGCTAAACAAGATACCTGGGGGCTAGGTTTAATGACTTGTTATGAAATCATACCAAGAAGAGAGATACGACTGATGTGTTCCGGTTTAGAGATTTTTTGTTGACAAATATCACCAAGACTTTGATTTAGTTTCTCAGGTTTAGATGTTTGCACTTGCTAAACAAGATACCTGAGGGCTAGGTTTAATGACTTGTTATGAAATCATACCAAGAAGAGAGATGGATACTATTGGAACTTGAAACTACAGACCCCAGTGGTGTAGTGGTTAGCGCGGTGGACTTCGGATCTGGAGGTTGGTGGTTCGAGTCCAAGTCAAGTCATAAAATTTAGCGTAGTGTTTTAAGCAGGGAACGACATTTGTGACAAGCATTTATGCTTAACACAATTAAATTTCCTTTTTTTTTGAAACTACGGACTCTGATGTTTGAGTTTGAGCAAACCTCTTAAAAAAAAAAAAAAAAAAAAAAAAAAATTGTGAGGAGATTTTCGTGAAAAGCAATTACCTACAATTTTTGTGAAGAGTATTAAGAAATAGGTATACGTTGGTACTTCTGTCATTTCAAGGTTATTTCTCATTCAGGCCAGCCTAGTTAGCTGTTAGCTTGGAAGGTAGTAACCCTTAAGAACGAACCTTAACTATTTAGGATAAAATCCGCCCCAGGCGGGAATCGAACCCCCGATATAGCGAAGGCAGACACACTATACTGTTCCTATTGTTGCGATGTTTTATTTTACGTTTTTTTCCCCCTCATATCCTTCACTGAAATCAACTAAACGGTGCGTTTATTCAATCAGTAATTTAGTGAAATTACAAATCAGAAATAAAATCTAACGGGTTAGGTGTAAGTGCAGAAAATAATAATTATAACAGCAAGTAAGTAATTACATACAAGGTACCTACAGTACCTACATATACAAAAACAATAAAACACTGTAACTTTTCAACTTGTCACAAATCACCCTCGAATGATTCAATATCGAAAATCAAGGCTTCGTTCTCCCGGGCGGGAATCGAACCCGCGGCCTAGCGCTTACAAGGCAGACGCACTACCAACTAAGCTAACTAGGCTGGCCAATAGAAACGAAGGAGGATAGTTTCCAGAATTCCAGAGTTGTCTCGTCTAATTCATTCATTTGCTTTTCTGATTTATTGAGTCAGTTAAATATTTTCTTCTTCTTCTTCTTCTTCTTCTTCTTCTTCTTCTTCTTCTTCTTCTCTTCAAACAATCCAATATAATATTTCTTTAAAAAGATGGATACATAATTATTTTCATATTTATGTCTGTAACATCTTTATTATTTATTCATCCGTGTGGTAGCTTTAACAAATAAACAATCTCTGATCTGTTTAATGTTTATTCTGTTTTCTCTTAATCCCCCAAGTTCTGCTTGTTTTGCATCAGTTCGATTTCTAGAGTTTTGTTTTCAGCAAATCCCAACATCCTGACCGGACCGGAAGGGTTATCGTATTGTCTTCAGGTTTCAGCTCTAAGTCTGGTATTAGAAGATGGGAGTGTCACTTGCTATGTCCACTGAATGGAAACGTTTGTTCCTCAGGGGATACTCCAAGTACTATCCCAGCCGATAATTGTCAAATGATACCACTTGGGAGATTTTAGGGCTAGAAAGCGTAAAGTTCGTGAGATAAGGTGCAAGAGGATTTGAGAGAGAGGGGATGGAGAAGAGACAAAGCAGTGAATAAAGCATTCCTGGCACAAGTGTACCATAATGATGACCAATGTACCATAATAATGTTTGTACCATAATAGGCCCGATGAAGCCTGATTGGTACCATAAACCCCTTGATAATTGACTCGATCTCCATAATGGGCAGTGGACTAAAAGTTCTGTAATTGGCGAAATGGTTTGAGCCCATATAGGGAGGTGAGGGTGAATGTACTCTCTCTCTCCATTTCGTCTAGTTCAAATAAATATTATTATGTAAGTAGATAGTATTATGTAGTAATTACATGCCTTCATTTGTATGTACATGTACTAAATGAACTTGCATTAAAAAACATACTCAGAAGTGAGAAGTCTCGAAGACCAAGCCGGAACAATCTCTGGGCATGCTTAGGACAGCCACTTACTATTATCAGGTGATACCTGATTAGGTCTACCTGATAGTGAGTGGCTGGCTTTAGAGATTAACAAACACAAGCACTGTAGACCCGTTTCTGTGTAACAGGTGGCCGGGTTTCAATAGTCCACGCTCCTAGCCCTTACCATCTGGCGATCCTGAGCCAATGTCAATGTCAATCAGATGGTCAGTAGCTTAATTCATCAGACAGTAACAAATGTAATAATGTTCATTCATTGGTAACTTTACATCCCTATCCAAGTATCCGTATCTAACGATTCCAACGTGCTTTTCACAAGATCGTTCCGATAACGACCAAAGCTTTGCCATAGTCGGAAATCGGAACGACTTGAAGCTGGTTCCGGTTCAGACATTTCTGATGGCATCTGTTGAGGTCAAGTCGTCAAGGTCAGACAGACCACTGTTGAGTTTCTGTTTCTCGATAACCAAGTTACCGGTTACCGGCATATCTGACGAACAGCTGTTTACCTTTGGTTAATGGTTATGTTGGGGTATTGTTTGGAAAGGAGATTTTTAGATTCAAGTAAAACTTTGAGATTTGACTACCTACTAAATGAACCCTCCGGCATTGGATTACTTTCTGCTTTCTGCTCTAGTTATAGCGATTCAGCCTTTTTCGACGTCCAAGGGGTTATCGACCCCCAATCCTTCCAGCACCGTGAGACCAAGGCTATGTCACGGACAAGGAAAGTAACCAAGTAGAAAAAAGAATGGGTATCAATATTCTATTCTTGTTCTTTTCTTCGCCTTTTCCCTTGTATAGACTCAGTTTTTTCGTCAGCCTCTCAATCAGCTCTAACTAGGGTGATTACTTTGGGCTGACATTTACTTTTGGCTACAGATTTTACAAGTGGATGCTATTTCTTTAGCAAGGAAAATTTAGGCTGGTATACTGTTTAAAGTCTTACAGCCAGACTAAGCTGGTCTACTCCCTGTTTAACGTCCCCCAGCCAGACCAATATTCTATTCTATTCTTATAAAATCCTTTGTTTCCACAATTCTCCCATATTGCACCAACCGTGTCTTTCTGCTCTGGGTCTACGCCCATGCGTTTGGATTGGTTTCAGATCTGCAGTGATTAGAGTATCAACAACGTCCATGTCAAAGCCTACGCCATCTCCATGAGGTGCTTGTGTTCTAAGCTCACTAGTAATTAATGTCGAACCATTTTCTACATATACGTTTGTATAATCCGAGATACTATATATGTCTTGAGGTAGAAACACACTATCATCGGGATTCAAGATTCTACATGGGTTCGAATTTTAAACCTGGGTTGGAATTTTGGAATGTGACTAATCCTTTGACTTACGAGTAGAAGTTGTGGAGGAATTTCATTTAGAAATAATCAGTCTCACATTCCTATAATCTGATTTCAGTTCCTCGGTGTCCTGTGTAATCTTGTTTGATGAGAGGTTGGACAGGAACTTTCTCATATTTGTACACACTATCATCACGTCACATGAAGTCATGGGGAGCCAGAAAGATGTAGTTCAAAGTTTTCCCATAATATCGTAGGTAATTTCGTTCAGGGCAGCCACACTACCATCACCTTACGTCACGTCACCTACAATATTATGGGAAAACTTTAAACTACTTCTTTCTGACTCCCCATGACTTCACGTGACGTGAAGTGATGGTGGTAGTGTGTTTCTACCTTTATAGTATTGGTGCTTTCAGATATACTTCTACTATTGGTATTATGTGTGGAACCATTTGCCATGACGACTTGAAGCTGGTTCCGGTTCAGACATTTCTGATGGCATCTGTTGAGGTCAAGTCGTCAAGGTCAGACAGACCACTGTTGAGTTTGTTTCTTGATAACCAAGTTACCGGTTACCGGCATCAAGACTATGTCACGGACAAGGAAAGTAACCAAGTAGAAAAAAGAATGGGTACCAATATTCTATTCTTCTTCTTTTCTTCGCCTTTTCCCGTAATTTTAAACCTGGGTTGGAATTTTGGAATGTGACTAATCCTTTGACTTACGAGTAGAAGTTATGGAGGAATTTCATTTAGAAATAATCAGTCTCACATTCCTATAATCTGATTTCAGTTTCTTGGTGTCCTGTGTAATCTTGTTTGATGAGAGGTAGGACAGGAACTTTCTTATATGTGTACTCTTTTCCCGTGTATAGACTCAGTTTTTTCGTCAGCCTCTCAATCAGCTCTAACTAGGGTGATTACTTTGGGCTGACATTTACTTTTGGGTACAGATTTTACAAGTGGTTGCTATTTCTTTAGCAAGGGAAATTTAGGCTGGTATACTGTTTAAAGTCTTACAGCCAGACTAAGCTGGTCTACTCTCTGTTTAACGTCCCCCAGCTAGACCAATATCCTATTCTATTCTTGTAAAATCCTTTGTTTCCACAATTCTCCCATATTGCACCAACCGTGTCTTTCTGCTCTGGGTCTTCGCCCATGCGTTTGGATTGGTTTCAGATCTGCAGTGATTAGAGTATCAACAACTTTTCCCTTGTATAGACTCAGTTTTTTCGTCAGCCTCTCAATCAGCTCTAACTAGGGTGATTACTTTGGGCTGACATTTACTTTTGGCTACAGATTTTACAAGTGGATGCTATTTCTTTAGCAAGGAAAATTTAGGCTGGTATACTGTTTAAAGTCTTACAGCCAGACTAAGCTGGTCTACTCCCTGTTTAACGTCCCCCAGCCAGACCAATATTCTATTCTATTCTTATAAAATCCTTTGTTTCCACAATTCTCCCATATTGCACCAACCGTGTCTTTCTGCTCTGGGTCTACGCCCATGCGTTTGGATTGGTTTCAGATCTGCAGTGATTAGAGTATCAACAACGTCCATGTCAAAGCCTACGCCATCTCCATGAGGTGCTTGTGTTCTAAGCTCACTAGTAATTAATGTCGAACCATTTTCTACATATACGTTCGTATGGTCCGAGATACTATACACTATACGTCTTAAGGTAGAACCACACTACCATCACGTCACGGGAAGTCATGAGAGAAAGATGTAGTTCAAAATTTTCACATAATATTGTAGATAATTTCGTTCAGGACAGCCACACTGTCCCAACTATTTCATGAGTTATGTTTCATGATTGTTGACAACTGGTAGCGCTAGACCGATATTCTTGTTCCTGTTAACGTTATCATCAATTTATGTTAAAGCCGGGTGGCGCGCGGCGCTCTTAGAACACTGACTTGGCGTTCGCGCACCTTGCCGTGAATTCCACGAAAGTAGATAAACTATCGACTTTTTCAAAGTTTCTCGGTTTTTCTCCGATTTTGCTTCACCTCCTTTATGGTGCGTTTCCACTCACTCGGCATTTACCGATGCCGATCTGTATCCATTTAAACAAATAGAACGTGAGTGGCCTTCATAAAGGATCCGTTTAAATCTAAACAAATGGAAACAGATCATATCGATTGGTAAATGTCGAATAATTGGAAACGCACCATTATACAAGTATACATAATACCTATGTCTGGTTAGAAGGAACTTTTCCAAGGGTTCAAGAGGAGAACGTAAATTATCACTGATGTAGATTTCGTTTGGGGCTATTGTGCATCACCTAAGCTGGTCACATCTCCTTTATGCCAGCGACTCATCCTCAGACCGTCTGTGGAGGAAAAGCTTCAGACTCAGGACTCCAGGACCCAGACCGTCTGATAGACCTAGGCCTCGAGCTTTTTCCACTACACACCACACGTTCCGGCGAACTTTCAGATGGTCTGAGTGTGAGTGGCATTAGATTTCTCTGAGTTTCCAAATATTTTCCCCGATGGCGACCCCCTTAAAATGCTGTCTCGTGGCCATCCAAGGGCATAAAGTAAATATACGTACATAAGTACATAGTATGTAAATTGTACTTTAGACATAAATTGTGACCCTAATACATAGAACCTATGTACCTACCTAGGTGAAACCCACGTACTTACCCGAACTTCTAACTCTTAACTTTTTACACAAACAGTTCCCTTGACTGACCTTTGTTCCTGCTGCATGTGCTAGAAACTTCTGCCCAAGTTTTTTGCATGTGCATGCAACTTGTTTACATTTTTGCACCCGGAAGCAATTTTCCTCATCTGATATTGGAAAATGAAATCTTCAACTTGGGAGAAAAAATAGACCAATTTGTCAACCATTTTATTAAAATTTCAAACACAACATTGTGAATTTTCAAAACATTCCTCCTCCTCCTCCTCCTCCTCCTCCTCCTCTTCGTCACCGTTGCTATGATTGTTGAAATTTATCTTTGCCTTTGTAACAAAGGGTTGGCGAATTCCTTGGTGTATTTTTCATATGAAAATTTGCTGTCCGCGGGACTTTGATGAATCGAAAACAGTTTGAGTGTTTGATGCTAGGGTAATTCAGAGGAAGAATAATGTCACCACAGTTTGGATCAAATGGGGTGGGGTTACTGCCAACTAGGCAATTAGGAAAGAACTTTTTGCAATTTTCTCTGCCTCTTTGAAGATTTGGGCATTCCAAGAAATTTACTTTCAGTACCATTCACTGGTTTTCCAAGAGTGGGTTGATTCTTGTCAAATTTTGGTTGAACAGCTCTCCTTCCGTACTTGAAAATTTTGAAATGGATTCACCATTTCTTACTGCTAATGCTGCTGCTAATCATCATCATCAAAATCAACCACTCTTCCAGAATCATTTCCTCCAAATTGGTTTCCATCACCTCCAGAATGTCTTCCGCTCGAATATTTGGACAGGCAATTCGTAATGCATCCCACAATGAAGCAACTTTCCCCATCAGCCGTATACCACTTGTACACACCAAACGCTACCAAACCCACCAAAGCTAAGCCCAGGAACAGCAAGATCGGATGCGACAGTAATCTTTCAAAGAAGGTAGGAGGTCGCTTCGGTCGCCAGAAAGCAACCATAATCCTGCCTGACTAGTCAAACCTTCAAACCTGACTATGTTTGAAGCGTCTGTCTGTTATGGTGTGAAAAAGGTTTGTTACGTTTGTTTTCATCGCTTGTGTCTTGTGTTGTATTTTGTTCAACTTTAATGATTTTAGGTGTGCATGGTTATTCACTGTGTACTTACTTTTAAGGATTTTTTAGTAGGTCAATGAATTCCCACATACCCTTTTATCAGGCCAACATATATATCAAAAAAAAAAAAAAAAAAAAAAAAACAGGTTGTTGTTGACAACAAGAATTTCAAAATGAACCTGTACTTGTGGACCCAAGTGGAAAAATACAGAGACAACACATTGCAAACTTATCTTTTTCCCCTCCTGAGATCTGACCTTGATCCAATTGCTCAGGTTATGTATTTTCCTCAGAATAATAGAAGCGCATAAGTATGGTCAAGCAGCAACAAGCAATGCAGTAGTTCAGAAATATCAACAACTATAACTACAAAGACAATATCAACAACTAGAACTCATCAGAACTACAAAGACAATACAGACTAGAACAACACGAGTAACTTCCTTCTGGTTTCTGGTTCTGCCCGGATGGTTTTCTTACAACTACTATGAACAGTGGTAGTCAAACAAATAGACATAAACTGCAGTAGTCAACCAAATGCAGCTATGTATGTAACTATGCACGTATGAAACAACACAATATTCAACTCAGAATCGAGATATCAACAGCAGTTGAGTCGACCCTTTTGCGCAAAAGGCATCTGTGCATGATAGCTCAAACGGTTACGGATGTCGATCGACCGTCTATTCACAACAAATTCACATCGATCGATGGCCGTAGACTATGTGTGGACACACCTTCAAATGATGCATTCTACTGATGATATTGTAGGATTTCAGTCAAAGATTGAACTGTAATACATAGGTATCATCGAAAGACCAATCCATGAAAATCCGAGTAAAAGAAAAATTTTGACGACCACTCGAGAATAGAACCCCGGTCTCTGCTCCAGTGATCCACACACCTGTCCTGTAAGTCCTCATGTACATTGTACACAAGTCCTCAATGTAGAACTTTTACAAGTCCACAGTCCCTCATGCATATGAAACACCTATGTATCCAGAACACACTGGCTCTCAACAGTCTGTTAAAGTTCTTGAAAATATTACAATGAACCTAAAAAACAATCAAACTTGATGTATCTTAGGTCAGAATTATGTACACTACAGCGCGATCATCTCACACCAGACAACCGAATCAACCGATTGCGGTTCAACAATTTCGTCTAGGGAGCTGTCCGGGTTCTAGGAAACACGAAAACTTCAGACCAATTCAACACTATATTAACATTTTTGAATAGAATTATAGTTCCCATCGTTCCCACAGTACATCACCATATTGAGCGAAATCCTATTTGCAAAGCTCAAGTTGAGTTCATTGTTCATTTCCTCTAAAGTCTAAACAGTCTAAAGTACTTTAACTAAAATACTAACTCATCTAACATGGATTCTCTTTCTTGCCTAAATCGCTTCATTTGAATTTCTTAAGTAACCAAAGGGAAGTGTTCGAACCTAGAATCAACCATTCGACTATTGCACAAAGGAGATAAATCACATTTTTTGCTGTAGTCTTCAGATAGTGTGGAATTCTGCAGTGACTTACTATTATCAGGTAGACCTGATCAGGTATCAGGTCTACCTGATAGTGAGTGGCTTAGAGATTAACAAACACAAGCACTGTAGACAGTGTAGACCCGTTAGAGTCGATTCTTTGAGTCGAATATTTGAAAAGAATCGAGTCGTGGTATTCGAATATTCAAAAAGAGTCGAATATCCCATCCCTAACAATTAGAGATGGAACTAAGTTTATAGAATACTTTATAGAATTAGGTACTAGAAGTTTATAGAATTAGTGGGAGTTTGGAGTTCGCGATCTTCCTTTCTCAGATATTCTAGATTTCTACGATCTTTACTTTCATCGAATGAATTTCGTTACACAGAGTTTATACCTGCTTGATATCACGATTATAGGTAGCATTTTATTGAGCAGTTGAGCTTCCTGATTAATCTTACTGTCACGATCTAGTTAACTGTGTAATTCTCGATTGAAATTGAAAGCGACCACATGAGTTGGATCTGTGCTTGTATGTGAGCTTTGGAGAGTGTTTTGCGACCCTGGGCGAGGGAGATCTTTTTCTCTGAGATCTCACACAACTAAAACATCTTCAACTGCAAATTTTTTTTCATTTCGACCAATGCGGAGGTGGAGTAGACTAATTAAAAACCATCCAAGTTTGGAGCTGGACCTGGGGAAACTTGAACTATTGAGAGCCAGCCTAGGTAGCTTGGAAGGTATTTCAACTGCCTTGTAAGCGCTAGGTCGCGGGTTCGATTCCCGCCTGCGGAGATCTCTAACTTCAACAGATGAGGTTCATTTTCGGAACAGCTGATGCCTGTATTTCTCCTATCCTGTCTCTCTACGATTTTGGGACGATAATGCATCATCCGTTGTTACAGTTCCCTGTTCCCTCTATCAAACCTCTTGAAAAGATCAACATCTACTCTATATATCATTAATTTTATATTACCAAGCTTTAAGATTTATTAGGTACATAAATATGACAAAATATAATAATAAAATTATTATGTATGTACATTTGATATACTATGTAAGTTTGTAAGATTAAAACAGAAGAATTATTATGATCTTCTCCCCCTCCCTCTCTCCTCGTCTCAAAACGTAATGTTTGCAAGAAAATCTCATAAAGATACCTATTAAAAGAAAACGGCAGACTAGCCGACAATGTAGGCAGTAAGAGTCGGCCCACCTGAGAAAATAAATGAATTCAATCCGAGATATTATGTGGACACTGGAACAAGATCCACTGTTGGAACTCTCATTTGAATAAAAATTGTATGTTCTTGTTTTGTGTATTTTCTTATTATTTTTTTTTTTCAACAACACTTCATTCTTGTTTTTATCGAAATAAAAGGACGAAAAATTACGGACTTACGAGAATAAGTTGGGTTTTACGAGTAGGTAGGTATAAACATCATCGTTTTCAAAACATGTTATTATTGAGAAAAGAAAGAAAAAAAAGGTTATTTTTTATTATTTTGTATTCTTAGAATTCAATAAAAAGAAACTTTCAGACACAAATTATACCAAAAATAAAAATAATAAACCGCCCGATTTTTTTTCCGTACGAAAAAACGCGTAAAATTAAAAACTAAAAAAAGAATCTCGTTATTCAACGTACTCCAACGGTTAGCAAAGAAACCGGTAAACTGAGCTAAGCAATGCAATGAGGAATGAGCCAATGAGCATACAATATCACTGCTCTTCTTGCTATGAGCAATAAGCTGGTGTTAATCTGTGGTCACCTGGTTATGAATGAATCAACCGGGGAAACAGCTGGGTGTTGCACTGTGCTTAATCTCTGTTTCGGAAATGTAATGAACTTTGGTAAGCTTGTTAATGTCAATTTTGGCTCTCGACCGTTAATAGGCACAGTTAAAATAGGTACCACTCGTAGCAAAGTTTCGTCCATTTTTCCGGGTTCATTCGCGCCACATGTCCTGCCCACTGCCACTTCTTCATCCAAACTTCTTCTCCCACCCACACAGCACAACAAATAAACAATTTCAACCAATTTATTGGTTTTGAAAATGAGGAAGATTTGTTAACCCTAAAGGGAACTGTAAAGCTGAGTCCACACATGGTCGAAGGCCGTCATGTGTGGATACAGCTGAACTGCTGAGGTCTTATCGACCCGAAATAACAGAGAGAAGGAATACAGGATAGGAGAAAGTCAGCCGTTCCGAGAACGAACCTTGTGTTTAGGATGAAATCCGCCCCGGACGTGAATCGAATCAGCGACCTAATGATTGGAAGACAGACAAGCTACCAACCAAGCTACTAGGCTGATCAAATGAGCTTTGGGAACAATGTTAGGTGTTTAACGGCACTGTATAGTGTATAAGTAGATTCGCAGAAGCTTAACTCGTCCTTTAGGGCTGTTTGCCCCCTACATCTAAGCCTTGGAGTGGTCTTTTTGTGTACCTAATAATAGGTAACTTCGAAGGTTTTTGACGGGGGTCTCACCTCTTCCACGTTCGCTAGTAACAAATTTAATAGATGATGACATGATCACTTTGAACTTCAAAACACTTCTAATTAAAATTCTACAAATTATCATCTTGATACGAGGGGTAATTGACATGCTCAAGTTTTCTACCTGTACACAATAATCGGTAGAATAGAACATCCAGTCCATGGCAACCCTAAAAAATTATCGGGGGAATCGAACACCGGAAATAAGACAAAATCAAAAAGTCGGGGGAATTGAATGCTGTCCATTTGGAGACTAGCTACCCGCTTCTTCACAATAACCTCAACCAGGCTGAGTGGGGCCAAGAAAAGTCAGTAGAACGCGATAGCCCAGATGGTCACCCATCCGGATACTAACCAAGCACAACGTTGCTTTCAGTGATTAATTGGGAACATGATCATTAATTTAATGTTTAAAAAAAAAAAAAAAAAAAAAAAAAAAAAAAACGGCTGCCTCTGTAAAAAAAAAGTTTGTGTAATGTGCATTGAATGATTTACTAATAATGTCATAACAGTTGAATTCAATTGAATTGTACAACAGGCGAAAGGCTTGTTTTTGAATTTTGAAAAGAAAAAAAAAGTTGTCTTTTACAGTATTTTATCCTCATGTAAGTTTAAAGAGGAAGTATACAAGTCTGGGTGATAGTAACACTTTAACTGCCGCCAACTTTATGACTACTTTCTTCTGGCTGAAGATTACAGAACCCTCTGGCAGATTACCAATTTGAAGAAAAAATATCGACACTATTGAACGTAAGACAAGATCCTGCGTAACTCATATGTAATACTAGTGCTTTTTTTTTTCATTTCGACCAATGCGGAGGTGGAGTAGACTAATTAAAAACCATCCAAGTTTGGAGCTGGACCTGGGGAAACTTGAACTAATAGTGCTAAATTTATTACAGTTCATGTTTTTCCCCCCACATGTCCTATTTCGTATCCACAGAATCTCCAGATAGTGCAGGTAAATCAGGACACCGAAGTTATGAGAATTGAAAGGACTCCCTTTGCCAGCCTAGTTAGCTTGGTTGGTAGCGCGTCTGCCTTGTAAGCGCTAGACAGCGGGTTCGATTCCCGCCCGAGGCGGATTTTATCCTAAATAGATAAGGTTCGTTCTCGGAACGGCTGGCTTTCTCCTATCCTGTATTTCTTCTTTCTTCGATTTCGGAACAATAAGACCTTAGTTAGCAATTACAGCATTTTATTGAGCAGTTGAGCTTCCTGATTAATCTTACTGTCACGATCTAGTTAACTGTGTAATTCTCGATTGAAATTGAAAGCGACCACATGAGTTGGATCTGTGCTTGTATGTGAGCTTTGGAGAGTGTTTTGCGACTCTGGGCGAGGGAGATCTTTTTCTCTGAGATCTCACACAACTAAAACATCTTCAACTGCAACCATGAAGGATGACTTGGTAAACAGAAGTATTCAATTTTAAAAAATAAATTTTTTTTTTTTTTTTTTTTTTTTTTTTTTTATTTAAAAAAAAGGACTCCTTTTTTCCCAGGAGGGCGTGACTTCAATCCCAGTTGAGGTGAGGTATGGAATTTTATTCTCAACATATTGAGGCCAGTCTAAGTTAAACTTGGAGGGTAACACGTATACTTTGCAAGCATTAGGTCGCGGGTTTGAGACACGAGACAGAGACTGTGAGACAGACAGAAAGTGAACAAAAAATCTTTTTCGAAGTTTCAAAGTTTATTTATTTCATGTTTCAACACATTGGGTTGTTAACATACATCAGACATCAGTAGGTATATACAATAAAAAAAAAAAAAAAAAAAAAAAAAAAAAAGAACAAAGAATGAGACAAAATGTGAACATAATCTAGAGCAAAGAATTTCCTTTTTCAACAGGACCGGACCCATAAAAGTTAACTGGTACCTAAATGGGGCACAAAGTCCTACATCATTCGATAATCTGGTTACCTGAAGAGTTACAACTTTCATGTACCTAATACGTACAAATGCAATTTGTATCCTCCGTCAAATTTGGTAATCTTGATTTCAACTTTCGAGTCTGTGGACACACAGCACTTGCCATAAAGTGAACAAAACTAACGAGTTCCATAAATTTTATGACAGCAAACCATTAACCATAAGAACACAGAGGTAGTTTGGTACACAAAATACTACACAATTATGATAAATAATGATAATAACACAATATAAACACGGATTGCCTTGTTTGTGTATTTGTGTTTTTGCCTGATTTGTCTGAGTGTAGGTGATATTTGCCATAAAAAAATGTTTCAGAAGATTTCTAATGTCCAAACCCAAGTTGGAAGTTCCAATTGGAGGTATGTAAATTGTGATAAATCGGACGTCGTTTGTTATTTGACGGAGGGAGAGAAATTGGCAAAGTTCAAAAATGGGTGAAAGACCTATTAATTTGCAATCGAAAGAGGAACGTAAAGTTTCTGCTCATCGTGGGAATCGGACCCGGGACTTTCTACATGACAAACAAGAGTGAATTACCAATAGTGTACATTAATGGATCACCCGTGTCCCCTACTATTGCGATATATGAATCGAACTTTTCTGACCTGACTTGGACTCGAACCTCCAACTTCCAGATCTGAAGTCCTATATCATCTCAAGGCTCAAGGAAATTTCGGAAGCAACACGTAACCCTAACCCTTTTGTAGAAATCAAGATCCATGAATACTAATGTTCCTGATTATAGGTACCTAAGTAAGCAGTATACCTATGTACCAGGTGTACAATGTAGGTACATAGGTACCTAACTACTACCCACTAAGTACCTATTTTTGTTTCTTTGTAACATGCGTAAAGATAATGACTGATGAGTGCACCCCATTATAATATATATTATATATAGTTGGTACATATATGTAGGTTCAACTCAACTCATAGGTACCTAACTACTACCCACTAAGTACCTATTTTTGTTTCTTTGTAACATGCGTAAAGATAATGACTGATGAGTGCACCCCATTAAGATATATATAGTTGGTACATATATGTATGTAGGTTCAACTCAACTCCTGTCATTTCTAATGGAAGACAAGGAAGAAGGAAGCAAGGAACTCAAAACATCCTGCGTAAAGTTATCCAAGTGTAAAAGAAACACAGAAGCCCCGGGTTTGAGTGTAGAGGGTTCTGGGTTCAAGCCTTCTTAACGTCACGCTTTTGATCACGCACCTTCTAGCCTTCTACGAATTTTCTTGTATAGGTAGGTAGGTAGGTAGGTAGGTATTAGGTAACCATTGAAAAAAACGTGAGTATAAACGGAGCGAATAGCACACGAGTTTCTGTTACCTGCTTTTGGGTGGACTTCAATTTCTTAACAGTTTAGGAACCAATAAGTAATATGCATACACGTAATGTGTAGGTAAGTAGGTAAAATTCCAAATAGAAATTAGAACCCATCTATTGGATTTTACTTGTACGTATTAGGTAGGTACTTACTTATTGAGAAGTTGAAAGAAAAGATGTAAGAATCATGTGAAACTTACCAATTTTCTTCCGAAGTAAGGATTTCAGATAAATTATCCACAATTTCCACAGATAAGTATCTCCTGTAATCCAGTAAATTGAAGTTAGGTAATCCTGAAGAGTTCCTCTGTACTTCACAAAGTTATAGAGCACTTGGATTACAATTTGTAATTTAGATCTTTAGTTACCCGTGTTATAATTCTAAAAATTTTGGGCACAAGGGATCACTGATTCGGAACACTTTAGGAAACTTTATAACAGCTGTAGGTGGGAAATAAAAAATAATTAGGGTTGATAGTTATGCTAGTTATAGGTATGTAATAATTATTTAGGGTAGGCACAGGAAAACATAAGACCTCGGTTAGACTAAGTCAATGAGATGAAGGGATTTATCAGTCCTATCTAATATGGGGTAGGTAAATTCCATTTCTAATCCTCCCCTCTAAATTAATCTATTCCTACATACCTACTTAGGTATCGAATTAATGTCTTACATCATGTTAAAAACTCCGGGAAAATAAAGCAATATGTTGGAAATTCTTTGATTTCATTAATCGAATGAACATGAATATGTGTTAGGTATGTACCTACTTGGGTATGTTGCAGTACGGTACGGTAGGTTTAGGTATCTGTATCTACCAACTTGTCAGAAATCGAAACACATAATGATTACTCAATAATTGTTATTTCGTGTTTCATAAAAAGATAAAAAAAATGAAACTAACATTCAAGCATACCACCATGCTAAAGACCCAACATTTTTCAGATCAAGAAGAGGTTTTAGCCTTTGTATGAAGTGAACCCCAAAATTTAGGTCTACATAGACCAAAATCGAGTAGAACAAAACCAAAACCTCTGAATGTATGTTAAAAAAATCCTATATTCGAACATAATTAGAGTGGAAGAGACAGACTTACCTATGGTTTTAAAAGTTATACAGTTCTAAGTTATATGAGGTGCGTTTTATTCAGTGACATACTTGGTAATTTTCTCAGCCATTTCTAGCTCATTTAAAAAACATTGTTTTCCTCTTTCTTCTAAAATGGCACTTTACATCACATAAAATCTTCCCACCAAACACATTCAAATGTAGAACAATCGGGTTTATATTCTGATGGAATCTTTCTTTATAAACTCCAAGTAAGTCACTCAAATATAGAAATTAACTTAAAAGCTGATATGGAATAAACTTTGCATCACATTGGAATACTTTCAGACCATTAAAATGAGAAGACAAAATTGTCAAGCCTAAAGTAGGTACCCCTAAAATGAAATAGTGAAGACTAAAGTAGGTACTACCCCTAAAATAAAATAGTCCAGACTAAAGTACCCCTAAAATAGACCAAGTACTTGTAAAATAAATGCCAAGTTTAGAAAACAAGCTCCTTCCCTGGACAAAACACTAAATTTTGTAAAACCAAAAAAGCGATCTGTTTTCATTTCCCCCTATTGAACTAATTTTTTGTTCTAATCTTCTAATGATGAATCCGTCACATTGCATACCTAGTGTTCATATTTAAAAGTTTGAAACTAAAACCAAAGACTTAAAATCTGAGCCTACTAAAGAGATCTATCAAGTTGGACAGTTATGTCGAAAATGAAAACCAACAATGGTCGGGGCCACAATCAGAGTTTAAATTCAGTTTCAGTGTAACTTTTGGATGGAGCAATCTGATTGGTTGATTTCAAAACTTTCAGCCAATCGGATTGCTTGATCCAAGACTTTAACCTAAACTGAAACTCTGATTGTGGCTCCAATCAATCATAGATCATTCTTATCGCCTATGATAGAGAGCTGTAATTATAACAAAATCCTCAAATTCTAAACACAGTAGTTGAGGAAATAGTAGATAATCTCTACATCAAAGCTTGACAAGTAAAACACACAAATATGACAAAACAATAAAAACAAAACCTAATAATCTCAAAGAGCAAAATTTACAATAAAGTTCCTATATGGAAAATATGGGCAAGTTCTATTGAGGATAAAACACCTATGACATATATCATTCTGAGACCTTCCTAACGCATTTGATATGTTAGGTAGAGAAATAAACAGGTTTTGTGCTAACCTAAACTACAGGATCTATCTACTTCAATATAAATTATTTTAAACAGAAAATAAAATAAATCCATTATAATCGCTTGAATATATTTATTTTGTAAAAAATAAAATTGATAAATTTGTACTTGGTTCGTGTAAAATAAACAAAATCGACAAACTTCAATTCGAAATAAATATTGTAGTTTTGATTAAATTCAGGAAAAATGTACTTTGAGTGTATAATATAAATGTGTATTGATATTGATACGAAATAGACAAAAGAATTGATAGTGTGCTGCAGTTGTGTGCAATATTTGGGGCCGGGAGCCTCGCTTCATTTCTTGACGTTTGCGCGCCTCCCGGTATGCTTCATGTAAGATTCACATTAGGTTCTAGTCTTACTAGTTGATAAAATAATAGGTAGAATGTAGATAGGGTAAAATGTATGTTTAATGCCCTCGTTGAAGAGCGAGAATTGTCATGATTCTTCTATAGCAGTTTTCTAAACACTAATACTTATTTTAACATTTTAAACCATTTAATTTTTTAGAAAAGTATATGTTCGCGATGAGAAAAAGAAAGCTTTCTCAACACTGACAGAGTGCCAGTTCTCGTATTATTTTTGTTGTAAACCATAGGCTTGACTCGTGGAATTGTTTAAAAAAAAAAATAATAGTAAATAAAAAAACTGAATTCTCAAATTTCATCTTTTGAAGCATCACAATCCAAAACCAAAGACACACAGATCTAGGGAGGACTTCAATTTGACCTCCAAATTGAAATCAAATATACAGTGTGTAACATAAGTAGACCAGGGAGGGGGAATATGTTCAGTTTGTTCATTACAGGGTGGTTCAATTTACACAGCGGACACCTGGGCGTCATCATCTTCATCATCTGAGGAAAATAGAAATTGAAATTTCATTAGTTTGGAACTAAAAATAGTCATTAGAGGAAAATAAAATTGAAATGTTGATAGTGGCCCCCCAAACTTGGCCAGGTTCTTCCAAAGTCCTCATTAGGCTGAGTGTAACCTCGCCTCGTTTCGGTATGTATCATAACTGCAGAAGTGCAGGGTTGACCACTCGTTTTTTTTCCCCCCACTAAAGTGGAAATACTTCGTGCAATTCAACACTATTTCATTATTTTCTACACTTCTATGCTCCATCTCTCAACTAGTACAAATTCAGGCAATACTTGCTTTCTATTCTGTCAATTATTATTTATTATCAATATAAATGCTCTTAATGATCAAAATACAACGACTGGAACAAAATACGTAATTACACAATGTTGGGAATATGTTGCCCAGCAACTGGCACATTCAACAATATTGCCCCATGCAGGCCATGCAACTAAATACCGGCAATACGGTTCTCTAAGCTTCTTACGTCTACAGTGATGCACCGCTTAGTTAACAGCTTTCAAAATGCGGAAAACCATGACAGTGGTGTATGTGTTGGCAGGAAACCAAAATCTACAAAAGCCAAGCTGAAAATCTCTTCACAAAAATTGTGAGGAGATTTTCGTGAAAAGCATTACAATTTTTGTGAAGAGTATTAAGAAGTACATAGGTATACCTAGGTTGGTACTTCTGTCATTTCAAGGTTATTTCTCATTCAGGCCAGCCTAGTTAGCTTGGAAGGTAGTAAGCGCTAGGCCGCGGGTTCTATTCCCGCCCGGACGAAATTTATTCTAAACAGATAAGGTTCGTGTTTAGAACGGCTGGCTTTTTCCTATCCTGCCCTCCTTCTCTTTTCGCTTTCGGGATGAAGAGAGAAGGAAGACAGGATAGGAGAAAGTCAGCCGTTCCAAGAACGAACCTTAACTATTTAGGATAAAATCCGCCCGAGGCGGGAATCGAACCCCCGATCTAGCAAAGGCAGACACACTATACTGTTCCTATTGTTGCGATGTTTTATTTTACGTTTTTTCCCCCTCATATCCTTCACTGAAAACAACTAAACGTTGCGTTTATTCAATCAGTAATTTAGTGAAATTACAAATCAGAAATAAAATCTAACGGGTTAGGTGTAAGTGCAGAAAATAATAATTATAACAGCAAATAAGTAATTACAAGGTACCTACAGTACCTATACAAAAACAATAAAACACTGTAACTTTTCAACTTGTCACAAATCGCCCTCGACTGATTCAATATCGAAAATCAAGGCTTCGTTTCGCCAGCCTAATTTGCTTGAAGGGTAAGGCGTCTATCTTGTAAGCGCTATGCCGCGGGTTCGATTCCCGCCAGAGGTGAGAGGTGGGCCTATCCAGGACAAGGTATTGTCGGACAAGCCCTCAAGCCCATACCTTTTAAAGTGGCAATTAGGACGTCAAAATCCACGGTATCGAAGGCTTTACTCATGTCAAGCAGAACAAGTATTGTAGCCTTGCCTGCATCAAGTGACAGACGAACATCATCTGTCACTTTGACAATCCACGGTATCGAAGGCTTTACTCATGTCAAGCAGAACAAGTATTGTAGCCTTGCCGGCATCAAGTGACAGACGAACATCATCTGTCACTTTGACAAGAGCAGTGGCTTTAGTGGGTTTTATCCTCAACAGATAAGGTTCGTTCTCGGAACGGCTGGCTTTCTCCTATCCTGTCTTCCTTTTCTCTAGAATGAGATACTGGTGAATAAAAAATGGGTTTTTACCAGATAAAAAACAAAATTTTAGGTACCTATCTGGTTACGTTTAACACAGTTTGTTTTCAAAATAATCAAATATAAAAATAAAATCACTGTTAGGTTAGTCTGGCAAATCAAATCACTACATTTTTTAGGGAATTGGCGGAAAAACCACCCTAAACGCTTTTCACGAAACCACAACACAACACTATAATCTCTACATCAAAGCTTGACAAGTAAAACACACAAATATGACAAAACAATAAAAACAAAACCTAATAATCTCAAAGAGCAAAATATAATATTTAATAAAAGATTTTCCAAATGTACAAAACAAATAAAATTAATTACAAATTAATAAACTTACAATAAATTTCCTATATGGAAAATATGGGCAAGTTCTATTGAGGATAAAACACCTATGACATATATCATTCTGAGACCTTCCTAACGCATTTGATATGTTAGGTAGAGAAATAAACAGGTTTTGTGCTAACCTAAACTACAGGATCTACTTCAATATAAATTATTTTAAACAGAAAATAAAATAAATCCATTATAATCGCTTGAATATATTTATTTTGTAAAAAATAAAATTGATAAATTTGTACTTGGTTCGTGTAAAATAAACAAAATCGACAAACTTCAATTCGAAATAAATATTGTAGTTTTGATTAAATTCAGGAAAAATGTACTTTGAGTGTATAATATAAATGTGTATTGATATTGATACGAAATAGACAATAGAATTGATAGTGTGCTGCAGTTGTGTGCAATATTTGGGGCCGGGAGCCTCGCTTCATTTCTTGACGTTTGCGCGCCTCCCGGTATGCTTCAAGTAAAATTCACATTAGGTTCTAGTCTTACTAGTTGATAAAATAATAGGTAGAATGTAGATAGAGTAAAATGTAAATTTAATGCCCTCGTTGAAAAAGAAAGAGCGGCAAATGTCATGATTCTTCTATAGCAGTTTTCTAAACACTAATACTTATTTTAACATTTTAAACCATTTAATTTTTTAGAAAAGTATATGTTCGCGATGAGAAAAAGAAAGCTTTCTCAACACTGACAGAGTGCCAGTTCTCGTATTATTTTTGTTGTAAACCATAGGCTTGACTCGTGGAATTGTTTAAAAAAAAAAATAATAGTAAATAAAAAAACTGAATTCTCAAATTTCATCTTTTGAAGCATCACAATCCAAAACCAAAGACACACAGATCTAGGGAGGACTTCAATTTGACCTCCAAATTGAAATCAAATATACAGTGTGTAACATAAGTAGACCAGGGAGGGGGAATATGTTCAGTTTGTTCATTACAGGGTGGTTCAATTTACACAGCGGACACCTGGGCGTCATCATCTTCATCATCTGAGGAAAATAGAAATTAAAATTTCATTAGTTTGGAGCAAAAAATAGTCATTAGAGGAAAATAAAATTAAAACCTTGATAGTGACCCCCCCAAACTTGACCAGGTTTGTTCATTACAGGGTGGTTCAATTTACACAGCGGACACCTGGGCGTCATCATCTTCATCATCTGAGGAAAATAGAAATTGAAATTTTATTAGTTTGGAACAAAAAATAGTCATTAGAGGAAAATAAAATTAAAACCTTGGGTTCCGAGGCTAGGAACGATTATGGATTGATTGATAGTGACCCCCCAAACTTGGCCAGGTTCTTTCTTCAAAAGTCCTCATTAGGCTGAGTGTAACCTCGCCTCGTTTCGGTATGTATCATAACTGCAGAAGTGCAGGGTTGACCACTCGTTTTTTTTTTCTTTTTTTTTCCCCCACTAAAGTGGAAATACTTCGTGCAATTTAACACTATTTCATTATTTTCTACACTTCTATGCTCCATCTCTCAACTAATACAAATTCAGGCAATACTTGCTTTTTATGCTGTCAATTATTATTTATTATCAATATAAATGCTCTTAATGATCAAAATACAACGACTGGAACAAAATACAAGAATAATTTACTAATAATGCCATAACAGTTGAATTCAATTGAATTGTATAACAGGCGAAAGGCTTGTTTTTGAATTTCGAAAAAAAAGTTGTCTTTTACCGTATTTTATCCTCATGTAAGTTTAAAGAGGAAGTATACAAGTCTGGGGTGATAGTAAAACTTTAACTGCCGCCAACTTTATGACTACTTTCTTCTGGCTGAAGACTACAGAACCCTCTGGCAGATTACCAATTTGAACAAAAAATATTGATACTATTGAACGTAAGACAAGATCCTGCGTAAATCATATGTAACCAATGCTATGTAGTTGATAGTACTGTGTGTTCGGTTTCACTTTCAACAGGATATATTGCTCTTTTGTAGATATACGCTATAGGTATTGATTTGAGTATCTTGTGTACTCTAGTGCTCTGTATTTGATATTTGATAGATAAGATACCTATGTAGTAGGTACTCGGTCTTTTTCTGTGAATTGATCTAAAGATTCTAAAGTCTAAACGATGAACTAAAATAAAACAAAAACTCGCATAAACACATTAAATGAATAGAATTTTAAAATATATTTCTTATATATTTTTTTTTATTTCTGTATAATGTTCTGCATTTTCTCTAGAGAGTAGAGGAAAATTATTTACACACGAAAAAAAAGTTTTTATCTCTATGTAAAAATATGTACAGTAAAAAGTAAAAATTAACAAAAAAATATATACTTGATAAAATATGTAAAAACTGTGACACATTTACAGGTAAAAGTACAAAGCATGGATGAGGGTAAAAACAGAAGACAAAAATAAGTTTGTACACTTACAAATCTTACACAGGAGGGTGTAACTATATCAACATGGAATAGGACAGATCTTACCTAGTTCCAATATCACTAACCATTGTCAGGCTGTGTTTATGAAAAGACAAATGCATACAAGACATTCCGGGTTTACATTCGGAAAGCAACCAAGCTGGAGCCTTGAGGCCCCCCTGGAACTTTAACAGTGCTGTCAGATTATAGGTCTTTTTTTTAGGGTCAAAAACTTTTCTTTTGTGGCTAGTTGAAATTATATTTTATACTGATAGATTCTGAGGTAACTTTGTGAAGATTCATCTTTCACAGGTTTGATTTTCCAAAACGAATTTGGTTGAGATATTTTAGTCATTAGAGTAACCATTACCAATTACTTATTTGATGTGAAATCATATTACATCGTTTGCAAAACATGTATTTTACCTTGTAATTTGACAACAGTGTGTTCCAAAGTCCATAACATTTTATAGTTTGCGATTTATAGACTGATACCAATCTTAAGTAGCAAAATTGAAAGGACCCCAATGACTAAATTGAATCGATCAAATAATAAAACGCAAACTATAATAAAATAAATTACAGTTCAATACAATCTGGAATTCATTGAACAAACAACATATTGAGATGCACATTGCAAAATCTTTTGATTTGAATAATTTCATCATTTCTACCTACGTACTTGATTCTACTGAATGTAAATATCACAAGAAATATTATAAATAAAAAAAATCTAAACTGTAAATCTGTCCCAATATAAAATTCCCCATGAAGAAAAAGTATGCACATGCAACAAGCAGTATCTAAGGATAGATAAATACAAAAAAAGTTATTTATAGAAGATAGAAGTTCTATAAAATGCAACTATGACATAAAATAAATTACAGTTCAATACAATCTGGAATTCATTGAACAAACAACATATTGAGATGCACATTGCAAAATCTTTTGATTTGAATGATTTCATCATTTCTACCTACGTACTTAATTCTACTGAATGTAAATATCACAAGAAATATTATAAATAAGAAAATTCTAAACTGTAAATCTGTCCCAATATAAAATTCCCCATGAAGAAAAAGTATGCACATGCAACAAGCAATATTTAAGAATAGATAAATACAAAAGAGTTAAAGAAGTTCTATAAAATGCAACTATGAGAGATTCGTAAAATGGAGAACGAGCATTCTTAAATTTAGCATTCTTTATTTTCAATTGTACATTCAAAAATCTAGTTAAAATATTTATTTAAAATTAAAATGCTGATGTCGGCATTCTAAAATGAAGGTTGCCATTATAAAACGCTGAAATGTGTATTCTAAAAATTTAATGGGCTATCTATAATTATTTGATTAAGATATCTAAATTGCTGATATGGGAGGGGGCGCCATTCCTTGACCTGGTGTAGCAGGGGGGGCGGTAACAAAAGCGGAATGAACAGACACATTCGAAACACAGAGACAAATGCATACAAGACATTCGGGTGTACATTCGGAAAGCAACCAAGCGATCTGGAGCCTTGAGGCCTCCTGGGACTTGAACAATGCTGTCAGATGAAGGTCTATTTTTTTGGGTTAAAAAGTTCTTCTTTTGTGGCCAGTTGCAATTATATTTATACTGATTCTGACGTAACTTTGTGAAGATCCATCTCTAAAAGAAGAACACAAGTACATAACTTCCCAAATGAATTCGCTTGAGATCTTTTAGTCATTAGCTCATTAGAGTAACCAACTACTTATTTGATGTGAAATCATGTTACATCGTTTGCAAAACATATCTAGGTATTTTACCTTACAGTTTGACAGCACTGTGATCCAAAGTCCATAAAATTTTATAGTTTGCGATTTATAAATTGATACCAATCGCAAATTGAAAGGACCAATGTGCAATGACTAAATTGAATCAAGATATCTATCAAATAATAAAACGCAAACTATAATAAATAAATTACAGTTTAATACAATCTGGAATTCATTGAACATATTGAGATGCACATTGCAAAATCTTTTGATTTTAATAATTTCATCATTTCTACCTACGTACTTAATTCTACCGAATGTAAATATCACAGGAAAATTATAAATAAGAAAAAAATCTAAATTGTAAATTTGTCCCATATATAATATTCCCCATGAAGAAAAAGTATGCACATGCAACAAGCAATATCTAAGAATGAGAATAGATAAATACAAAAGAGTTATAGAAGTTCTATAAAATGCAACTATGACAGATTCGTAAAATGGAGAACGAGCATTCTAACTTGAACATTCTTTATTTTCAACTGTACATTCAATAATCTAGTTAAAATATTTATTTAAAATTAAAATGCTGACGTCGGCATTCTAAAATATTAAAGGTTGGCATTTTAAATCTCTAAAATGTGTAATTGTGTATTCTAAAAATTTCAATGGGCTATCTATTATTATTTGATTAAGATATCTAGCATTCTACTCATAAAATACTGAAATGGGCAATATAAATTATTGAGATGGGCATTCTAAAGTATTAAAATTGACATTCTAAATCTTGAAATCTGCAGTCTAAAATATTGAAATGGGCATTCTAAATGCTGGAACGGGCATTCTAAACGTCTAAATCATTGAAATGGGCATTCTAAACGTCTAAATAATTGAAATGGGCATTCTAAAATTTTGAAATGGGCATTCTAAAATACCGAGTTGGGTGAGATGGGCATTCTAAAGTATTAAAATTGACATTCTAAATCTTGAAATCTGCAGTCTAAAATATTGAAATGGGCATTCTAAATGCTGAAACGGGCATTCTAAACGTCTAAATCATTGAAATGGGCATTATAAACGTCTAAATCATTGAGATGGGCATTCTAAAATACCGAGTTGGACATAGAAGGCTTACCTGTGGGAGGTAGAACTTGCACAGCATGAGGGAAGGGTGGTCTGCCACTTGAGTAGCCTAATAGAAGAGGACAGAGGTAGAAAATAGACAGAGATAGAGAGTAAGAACACCTCATGCACACCCCAAATACAAAGGTCTGGGAACCACAGTCAGCGAAAGTGTAAATGGATCTTTAATTGGCCAAGACAGAGTTTAAACTCAGACTAAGATTAACTCTAGGATTAAGTAAACTGATTTTTTGATTCAAAAGTTTCAGTCAATGAGATCACTTAATCCAAGAGGTAAACTTAAACCAAGTTTAAACATTGTGGTCCCGGTCATAAATGGACAGCATTAACCAGAAGAGAACCGTCCATATACGGGAATTCCCTTATGGGTGGTTCTTTTCTGTTTAATGCAGTCCAAATGATGGAAACCAGCCTATAACTAATTACAGATCTTGCTGTTAGCATAATGGGACTTTTAAGTCTTAGCTGACAGTATAAAACTATAAATCCTAACAACATCGATGGTTGGGTAGTTGGATCCTACGATATAACGTACAATATATCGTAAGGTCAATAATTCCTCAACCAAAAATGTTGTTAGATACACAGGTATTCTGACTTGAGTAGCCTAATAGAAGAGGACAGAGGTAGAAAATAGACAGAGATAGAGAGTAAGAACACCTCATGCACACCCCAAATACAAAGGTTTGGGAACCACAGTCAGTATTGCACAAGTGTAAATGGGCCTTTATTGGACAAGACCACGGACTTTAAACTCGGTTTAAGTTTAACTCTAGGATTAAGCAACCTGATTGGTTGATTTTAAAAGTTTCAGCCAATGAGATCGCTCCAGAGACCGCTTATTGTGACCCGGGCCATTAATGGACAGAATTAATTAATTAACCAGAAAAGAACCATCCATATACGGGAATTGTCTAATGCCCTAATGGATGGTTTTTTCCTGCTAAATGCTGTCCAAATTATGGAAATCAGCCTATAACTAATCAGAGATCTTGCTCTCTTGCTGTTTGTATAATGGAACTTTTGATTCTTCGCCGACACTATAAGGTATTGTGACTACAGTATAAGGTATACGAGACTGTGGTCCCCCCACCAAGAGTTTAGACTAGAAGAAGCTACTAGAGGCACCCAGGAGTATTCTGACTATACTTTGAGTGTGAGACTGTGGTCCCCGGATCCAAGAGTTTAGACTAGAAGAAGCTACAGAGTAGAGGCACCCAGGTTAAGCTACGTTGGACAAGAAGGTCTCCAATCCTGTCACCATTGGTCAATGGTGTACCAGGATATGGAATAAAAGACACGGTAACGCCCAAAAAAGCACCGCTTTCCTTGTATTTTATGAACCAAAAGTAGAACCAAATAAGGAATATTCAAGTACACCTTACAGCAAAATCTGTGCCAGGACTTTATTGAGGGGGTTGGGGCAAAGACAGCGATGTGGTGGATGCTCCGAATTTTCGGAGTCCACCCCATAGGAAAGGAGTAACTCCAAATACGGCCCTATTTTAGAGCATAAGAACCCCAAAATTTCCCACATTGGGTTCATAAAAATAATGAGGGCCGGGACGACATATTGGGATAATCAGTTACTGAAGTTTATTTCAAGTTAATCAGCCAGTCAGACTGCAGCATTTTTGATCACAGCTTGAAATGCTGCTTTCTAATTGGCTGATTAATTTTAATAATTGATTATCTCAAAGTGTGTCTTAGACCTGATAATACTCTTTCCCAGAATATTAAGTTAAATGGTCAACTGTTTACAATATTTACAACACAAGACAGTAGAAAAGGATTCCAAAGAAGAGGAAATTTATTGATTTAAAGTCAGGAACTTTACAGACAGGTCTCAAAATTCACCAATCCCAACCTAGGTACTTCAGAAAAAGATCAATATTACATGTTTGTATACAAAAGAAATCCAAATTATACCAACTTATCTACTATACCACTGTAAAACCCAAAAACCCAAACTAAAAAGCCCAAAAATGATAAACAATAATCAAACCGAAATAATATATAAAAATAAAGTATTCTGACTATACTTTGAGTGTGAGACTGTGGTCCCCGGATCCAAGAGTTTAGACTAGAAGAAGCTACAGAGTAGAGGCACCCAGGAGTTAAGCTACGTTGGACAAGAAGGTCTCCAATCCTGTCACCATTGGTCAATGGTGTACCAGGAGATGGAATAAAAGACACGGTAACGCCCAAAAAAGCACCGCTTTCCTTGTATTTTATGAACCAAAAGTAGAACCAAATATAGGATATTCAAGTATACCTTAGGGCAAACCTGTGCCAGGACTTTATTGAGGGGGTTGGGCAAAGACAGCGATATACCGAGGGGTGGATGCTCCAAATTTTCGGAGTCCACCCCATAGGAAAGGAGTAACTACAAATACGGCTCTATTTTAGAGCGAACCCCAAAATTTCCCACATTGGGTTCATAAAAATAAGGAGGGCCGGGACGACATATTGGGATAATCAATTATTGAAGTTTATTTCAAGTTAATCAACCAGTCAGACTGCAGCATTTTTGATCACAGCTTGAAATGCTGCTTTCTAATTGGCTGATTAATTTTAATAATTGACTATCTCAAAGTGTGTCTTAGACCTGACAATACTCTTTCCCAGAATATTAAGTTAAATGGTCAACTGTTTACAAAATTTACAACACAAGACAGTAGAAAAGGATTCCAAAGAAGAGGAAATTTATTGATTTAAAGTCAAGAACTTCACAGACAGGTCTCAAAATTCACCAAACCCAACCTAGGTACTTCAGAAAAAGATCAATATTACATGTTTGTATACAAAAGAAATCCAAATTATACCAACTTGTCTACTACACCACTGTAAAACCCAAAGACCCAAACTAAAAAGCCCAAAAATGATAAATAAAAATCAAACCGAAATAATATAATATATATATATATGTATATAAAAAAATCCCAAGATGATAATCAAACCCAAACTAAAAAAAAGCCTAAACTAGCAGGGTGACCTTGAGGTGGCCGCGGTTAAAGTACTCGACTCCTTACCTGGGGGTTGCATGGAATGTCGCCTATGAGTGAGAGGGGGGGAGGTACCAGTGGGAACTTCACCAGAACTATTGGAATGAGAGTCGAGCTGAGTGGAATGACCGGAATCAGTGGACGTCACAGAACCTAGTGGGGGTTTAGTGGACATAGTCAGAGGTGGTTTAGTGAAGGAGATAGTGGAAATCACAGACCATAGTGTAAAAAATTAATCAGTGGAATCGGGGGTTCATCTATTTCTGAGAACTTTGAAAGAATCGAGGCAGGGTAAGAGATGTCGAGCTGAGTGGAATGACCGGAATCAGTGGACGTCACAGAACCTAGTGGGGGTTTAGTGGACATAGTCAGAGGTGGTTTAGTGAAGGGGATAGTGGATATCACAGATCATAGTGTAAAAGATTAATCAGTGGAGTCGGGGGTTCATCTATTTCTAAGAACTTTGAAAGAATCGAGGCAGGGTAAGAGATTTTTGATAGAGGTAAAACAAGTGTACTTGGACAAATTAAAGTGGTGGCCATGTTGGTGAGCCAAACTCCGAGTTATATATAAGGAAGATTTTTTTTTTTTTTGCACTTCACTATGCCGGATTTAAGGCTTTGCAAACATATCATTATTTTGTTAGCAATAATAGCTTACCTGATGTAACAGTCTTCCTGAGGGGTAAGTTAGATAGGGAGGTAACAGAAGAGGATTCAGCATTCAGATCTACACTGGATAGTAGAGGAGCAGTCACTGCGGAAGAGTACAAACCTCCTTGGTCACTATGGCACCTGAAGAAGGTACAACAGGTACAACATAAATGAGTCAAGTCACACTAAGAAATATATGATAAAATATGCTAAACATAAACACATGTCACTTTCCAAAAACAGTCAGTTTGGACTCTCGTTAGGTCCGATGCATAAACTCCTTGATCCATAGTCCTGCAGTGTCAACTGAGTTGCCACCTCGACCGCGTTCAGCTGTAGGAAATGGACTTGGGATTCCCGCAGTAGTTCTGCAGCGGCATCGGACAGTCCTCAAGTTTCTGGAGAAGTATTACATTGCTAGCCATGGAGTATGGTATGCTGAATTCACCAATAGCAGACGGACCACTGAGGTTAAGCAAGTTTAAAGTACACTCAGCCTCTTAAAGAAGTTGGATTGAATTCCAGCAAAAAAGCAAGGTGGCATTGGCCCTGGTTAGAGTAAGTGGCATTAGTGAATGTCCCTGTATGAATAGACCGGTTACTTAGGTCAAAGTTTCTCAGTCACAAAAAAAAAAAAAAAAAAAAAAAAAAAAAAAAAAAAACAAAAAACACACGAAATCTGCCCAAAAGCGGTCAAAATACCGCCAAGCGCAGCACCCATCTCAACCAAACGTTTTGTGTTGCATTTTTGTCACATTTGTGAACTACATACCAAATTTCAAGTCTCTAGCTTGTACCGTTCCCGAGATATTGTTAAATTACACCAAAAAAAGGCAAAAAGCGGTAAAATGCCGCCAACCGTTGCACCGATCTTAACCAAAAGTTTCGTGTCGCATCCTTGTCACATTTGACATCTACATACCAAATTTCAAGTCTCTAGCTCTTACCGTTCTCGAGATATTTTGTTTACAGACAGACACACACACACGGACCAATGGCTGAAACTTTGGATTTAGGCTCTAGGGACCTCAAAACGTGTTTTGGCACTAAAAACTGACCATCGAAATTTTGACCCGATAACATTACTTTCCTTCCTATAGGAAGGAAAGTAATGTTATAGGATAAGGAAAGTAAAAAAACTGTTTACGCAGGAACCGATTCATATTTTTTACCCAAATGCAATAGTTTTAGTACTTACCTCTCATGGGAGGGAGGTAGACGGGCAGGAGGGGGAGGTCTCCTATGTGCACCGGGGGAGGGGGAGGTTTGGTGTCGGGGTTGATGGAGACGGGTTTTACCCGGTTCCGAGAGGGATAGGAGCTTGCGCACCGCTTGGGGAGAGGCAGAACCTGTGAGGGAGAGATGAGAATCATTAGAATAGAATAGAATTGAGAAAAATGATATTATTAGATTAGAATAGAATAGAATCGGTAGGACCCAGTAATCAGAAAAATAGAATAGATTAGAACCGGTAAGAACGAGTTATCAGAAAACCCGACTCTCATAGGTTGTCGAAAAAAAATATCTCATGGATAAAAAAAAGCATCCTCAATTCTCTTGAAGTTTGTGACAATTGCCAGCCTAGTTAGCTTGCAGTGTAGCGCGTCTACCTTGTAAACGCAGGTCGCGGGTTCGATTTCCGTTTGGGGCGAACTTTATTCCACACAGATAAGTATCGTTCTCGGAACGGCTGACTTTTTCATATCCTGTCCTACTCTTTTTCATTTAGGGATGACAAGTCCTTGGCAGTTACGGTTCCATTATCAAACCTCTTAAAAATAAAATACATTATTTTGCCCCACCTTTTGGTTCGAACTTCCCTACAAAGACTACCTTCCTTTTAAGTACGATCTTTGTATTTCTGACTGGCTTTCTGCTTTATCCTATCCTGTCTTCTCTTCTATTGTCGGGTCGATAAGACCTCCGTTGTAACAGATCCCTCTACTCACCTTAAGTGTTCCAAAAACTGAACATCACCAGCTGAGGGTTAAAAAAACATGGATTAAAAAAAAATAATAATAATAAAAGTATCCTCCATTCTCTTGAAGTTTGTAATAATTGACATTGCAAGCCTAGTTAGCGCGTCTGCATTTTAAGCGCTAGGTCGCGGGTTCGATTTCAACCTGGGGTGAACTTTACCCCATATGTGTAAATAGATAAGGTTCGTTCTAGGATATAGGAACTGCTGGTTTTTTCCTCTCCTCTAATGCTCTTTTTGATTTTGGGTCGATAAGACCTCCATTGTAACAGATCCCTCTATAAGGTGCCTTCCACTTACCGAACTTCTGTACATTGGGTTTCCTGCCCTCGCTAGCAGAGCTGGCTGTACTGGCTGTAGACAGGGTAGGAGAGGGGTGGCGCTTCCGTAGCGGTCCTGAGCCAGGGGCCTGTGTGGTGCCTTCACACTCTGCGCTAAGCGCGTGCAGCTTGTCCTCGTCTGTGATCACGTTCATGCGCGCTAAGTAGGCTTTTACTCGGCGTACCATTTGAGCCTGAAATTCAATAATTAATCCATTTATTTATATCTGAAATCTGAATTGTTGAAAGAAGCTAAGCTACACAACACAGTCGTGGAATGAGATTGGTCTGATTGAATTTAGCTGCTGAATAAAGTATCTTTTAGTGATTCAAGTTATGAGCCCAAGCGAAGGTCCCTCGGAGTTGAAGTAACCCAAAGTAATGGTTTGAGGATATGCTGCAGAGATAATGTAGGGCAAAATCATTATGAACAGAACTCTATACCCTTACACTATAACAATATACGAGACCTTGGTTAGACTGCAGGGGTAAAGGGACTTCAGTCCTATCCCAGCAGGATACATAAGGTGTTTTCTATTCTATTTTCAGGTCAAACTTTCAAGAAATCATTGTTATGACCGATATTTTAGATTGAAATCGTTGAGCAATGGGCCTTTTACGAATGTACATACCTCCTCGAACATTTTCTTTGGGTTAGGTGCTCCAGTGGACTTCTTTCTTCTCTTGACTGTAGCGGCATTCATTTGTCCTGCTGTACCTCCTGTAGTAAGCTGATTCAGGGTCACCATGGCGTTCGACGGTGGTTGACCTCCTGTGAAAATTTAATTACACATTTTCATCAGTAAATGTTTTCTTCAAATTAAATTGATCCCAAGGGCAAAGTAAACTTAGACCCTTCACAAATGGGGTGTGCCTGAAGGCATGTGATGTGTTCCAATCCATTCGACTCCTACGAAGAAAAATGATTAGCACACCTCTGTGGTCGAACGGTTAAGTGCACTGAGCCCACCACCTTTGTGGTCGAATGACTGACTGTCAACCCGGTGGTGCTGGGGTCGAATCCCAGCCGGATAAAAAAAAAAAAAAAATAGAAAGTAAAAAGAAGGTCATCAATGGAGCAGTTGCAAATGGGTAAAAATTATTAATAAATGGTCGATTCTCATGTAAAAAGTTGTGAAAAATCCAAACCTGAGGTCAAAACTCCGAAAAAATAGCTGTAAAAGGTCGAACATTCAATCTTCATTTTCCGTTCTAATGAAAGAATTCAAAGATGTGTGACGTCAGACTTCAGGCAGTTGCCTCGCTAGATAGCGCCAGTATGCAAGCACGCTGGCGGAGGAGCAGAAAGAAATGCGTAGAAACTTATGCGCACAAACATATTAATGTGTTGCCTGCAAGCGAGCTTTGCTCGAGACAGCTGATGTGACGTCATCGCCTACGGGAGCGTATGCCGTGACGTCAGATTTCAAGATTTACCGGTATTTTTTAAATGGATTTATCTCCGGATCTAGAAGTCGTAGAAGAAGAAGAAAAATTCCCTAGTTCCTCATTTTTTCTGCTCTTTGACTTTGAAACCTTACCCAAGTCAGCGCAACTGCTCAATTGAACAACTTATTTTTTTTACTAGTAGCCGTCCGGGCGAGCTTTATCTTAACTCCCACCACCTCCTGCAGTCGAATTTTTTTTTGTCAGAAACTAAGTCTCATCAGAATTTCAATATCGATCGAGTGTTCCAGAAGTTTTGCTTTTTAGATACAACCGTCCGGGCGAGCTTTATCTTAACTCCCACCACCTCCTGCAGTCGAATTTTTTTTTGTCAGAAACTAAGTCTCATCAGAATTTCAATCTCGATCGAGTGTTCCAGAAGTTTTGTTTTTTAGATACATACTTTGTATTCACACAAAAACCCCTACACACAAAAACCTGCCTCGGTGGTGTAGTGGTCAAGGCGCTCGACTGGTAATCAGGAGGGCGTGGGTTCAATCCCAGCCGAGGTATGGAATTTTATCTTCAATATAATTTGAGAATTTGACCACAATAATAGTAGTAGCTTACTGCTGGAGTAAAGGGACTTCTCAGTCCTATGCGAGAAGTATAAATAAGCACAATAACCCCTACTACTCAATCACTCATACTTACAATGGGAGGCCGGGACTGTTCCGCGCTGACCAGCTGTCTGTACTTGCTCATATTCCGCGACGGGTCCATGAGGTCCTGCAAGTCCTGGAACAGTCTCTGGTACTTGCTCGGTAGCTTCTCCCAGGAGGACCTCAGGCGACTGACTGCGCCATGGCCCAGCCCGGACACGATGGCGAACATAGAGTTGAAATTACGGCACTCCTTACACTGGCGCGCCACCTTGATGAACTGTTTGATCACCTTGGACCGTCTGACTAGATTCGATTCCGAGCATACCTCCGTCACTACCCAGAACATTTCCCTATTCACCAACTGTGGAGATGGAAAAGAAAATGTATAGTTCATCCAGATCAATGTGACCCAATGAGTCATCAACCCAAAATGAAGGAACCAATCAGATTGCAGGAAATCCTTACATTGTTGCAATTGAGGTAAAGGTGAACGACTCAAGATTTAATGGTGAGTTAGCTTGGAAAGTAGGGCGCCTGCCTTGTAAGTGCTAGGTCGCGGTTCGATTTCCGCCAGGGGGAAACTTTATCCTAAAGTCCTAAACAGATAAGGTTTGTTCCTGGAACGGCTGGCTTTCTCCTATCCTGTCCCCCTTCTGTTTTCGCTTTCGGGACGATAAGACCTTCGTAGTTACGGTTAGTTCCCCCTGTCAAGCCTCTTCTAAAAGAGTTCTATTTCTTCAAATAGTATTTTATTTATAATCAAGATTGTTCCAAGTTCTAAAAGGCCATCCCAGTTACAAAAAAAAAAAAAAAAAATAAAAAATAATAATAAAAATAATAAAATGAAAATTATTTAAATGTCGATGATTCTGTTGGCTTCGTTTTAAGGCTCTTTTGTCTCCTAGTAGTTAAGTGAACTGCATGCAGAACTCACTCAGGGAAAAGAACAGGTACGGGATCTCCATAGGTCCATCGATCCCAAAACCTAATGGGAAAATCTCTTACATGTGTTAAAGTTTGACTATTTTGCCAAATTTATTGAAATCGGACAAATATTTCGAGAGATAACCAAACAGCTAAACAACTCAAGTGGAAAGTCATCGAGTCAAAACTTAGATCTCACGTTGTTTAATCAATTATTGAGGCGTTTTCTCTCGTGAATCTCAGTTTGGAAATCTCTACTCTATCGCTGTAACTTACCTGTGATATAAACAGCCCATATCCGCGCTCATACCCTCCGAGTACATGGAACTGTAGCGCAGCATCCCGTGACGGTCGCGCTAACGTGATATTCCGAGCGCGGGCCTTAGCAGCGCACGCTATGTTGAGCAAGCGCAGCTGACCGGTGAGGTTTTCCGCGCTCAGCGCAGCTTCGAACTTCTCTAGGAATGCCATCATGGCGGGGTCTGTCTCGAAGTCGGTGAAATGGTTGTTGACCCATAGGAGTACCACGCGGGTTACTCGATCCCTGGCTTGCGAGTCACGGAACCTGGCGAGTAGAATAGGGAAATGAATTAGTGGTTGAGTGGAAGCGCTCCTCCAGGAGAACCCTGCCACTTAAAAAAAAGAAAGAAAAAAAAAAATAGTTTGACAGCCTAGTTAGATTGGAGTGTAGCGTGTCTACCTCGTAAGCGCTAAGTCGCGGGTTCGATTCCCGCCCGAGGTGAATTTTTCCCTAGAACCGTTCCGTTCGCTTTCGCCTATCCTGTCCACTTCTCTTCGAGCTCGGGATGGTAAAACCTCTGTTGTTATCCGCCCGGACCGGGACAGATAAGTTTCGTTCTCGGAACGGCTGGCTTTCTCCTATCCCGACTTCCTTCTCTGTTCGATTTCGGAAGAATAAGACCTTAGCAGTTACAGTTCCCTCTATCAAGCCTCTTGACAATAAAGAATAAAAAAAGTAGAAACTAGAAATCCTGATTATATTCTGCTAGTTCAGATTATATTCTGCTAGAAATCCTGATTATATTCTGCTAGTTCAGATTATATTCTGCCGTTCCGTCCTCTTCTCTTCGAGCTCGGGACGATAAAACCTCTGTTGTTATCCGCCCGGACCGGGACAGATAAGTTTCATTCTCGGAACGGCTGGCTTTCTCCTATCCTGGCTTCCTTCTCTGTTCGATTTCGGAACGATAAGAATAAGACCTTAGCAGTTCCCTCTATCAAGCCTCTTGACAACAAAAATAAAAAAAAAGTAGAAACTAGAAATCCTGATTATATTCTGCTAGTACATAGTAGGATACTCACCATTGAAGCAGCTGGTCTGCCACTTCTATGCTGGTTCCTATAAAGGTGCGATGAGTAAGAAGGAAGTCTTCTACATAGGTTGGGTCTATCACAGAGTTTTCTTCTATCAGTTGTAGCATTAGCCTGTCCGGGGTACCTGAGAAAGTACAACAGATATATTTTTTTATATATATTTGGTCAATAGTAATATAAGTAGACTTTATTAATAAACCATTTGTGCATAAAAAAGAAACATCTAGATTAAGTCAAGATTTAATCCAATCCCAGTGGGAAAGGGTCAAATTTTTCGTGAACGGCAAACATTAGGGACATTTCGCAAAATGTTGACGTCACCACAACTATTACAGGGGTTATGCCAGCAGGTTTTCAAAGACTTTTCCTCTGTAAAATTACGTCAAAACTTCCGATGATTTTGGGAAGTGCAAAATACAAAGGGCTAATTAGTTTATGCAACGTGGGCTTGTTCACGGGACAACATTTAGCTACGTGAAGCATCGAGTATTCTACTTGAGATGTTAGATGAGTAGGCAACTATTCTTTATGGTTTATGGAATACGGAGACCTGATCTAATCCTGTAATGAAGAATAACGTAGAAATGAGAACTTGGTTCTGTAATACCAAACTCCTGTAACGCTAACATGACTACCTTGTGGGCTGTGGTTTCCTGAAAGTGAACGCCAAAATTCGTAATTTTACACAATGGAAATCAACAACTTTGCAGCTATTTTAGTCAGAACAAGATTTTCGTATTTAAGGCCCTCTTGAATAAGCGATTTATTCAAGAAGGCCTCATTCACGAGAGCTACGTTGATTATTTTAATTGACACTTTTTTTCGTGATTTCTCCTTGATTTCCACTCTTTTTTTTCTAACTATATGTAGGTATCCCCTTTCTGCAATATAGCTTCCCCTTTTAAAGATTCTCTACCATTGCACATGTGACATGTTTGGCAACAATGCCTGTTTTTTGCTGTCACATTGATCTGGACACACTATAGGCGTAATGATAAAAGGAGAAAAAAGGGCATCCAAAGATGACTCATACGTGAACCCAGGTTTTTACCCCTTCTTTTTGTCATCAACCAAGTCAAATGAATCCTTCATATCCAGCCACCGATTATAAGCTTTATTATTATAAAAGTAGAGTAGGAGTGGGTACCTGTAGCCGGGCGATGTCACTGGCTACACTACTGCCCATCTTGTTATGCCTGGAGAGACGACTTCGGTTGCTACTGGGCGAGGCGTCGTCTGGGGCCGCTAGCATTTGTTTGAACTCTGAAATCGGGATGAGATGGGGAAATATTAGTAGGGGTTGTTATAGACCGCGTAAGTCTTACGTAAAGGAGGATATACATAATACATGGGTAAAAATCTAAATAAATAAATAAAAAATACTGTAGTAATAGAAAGTAAAAATCCAGAGGTCAAAACTGATGTTGTCAAATGTCGGAAACTTGGCCATTAGGTCATTCTCCTGATAAAAAGTGACATTAAAGATGTCAAAAATTCAATTTGAATTTACCATTTCAACAAAAGTTAACCAGCCTAGTTAATCGTTCCATTTCTGAAACGAGAAACGACTCAAGATTTAATGGTGAGTTAGCTTGGAAAGTAGGGCGCCTGCCTTGTAAGTGCTAGGTCGCGGTTCGATTTCCGCCAGGGGAAAACTTTATCCTATACGGATAAGGAACGGCTGGCTTTCTTCTATCCTGTCTTCGCTTTCGGGACGATAAGACCTTCGTAGTTACGGTTAGTTCCCCCTATCAAGCCTCTTCTAAAAGAGTTCTATTTCTTCAAATAGTATTTAATTTATAATCAAGATTGTTCCAAGTTCTAAAAGGCCGTCCCAGTTACTTACCTAATAGATTACTTTTGACAGTAATACTCAGATGTGTGGTCCCCCTGAATATCTCCAGGGCCCTAGCGTGACTAACATGTTGGAAGCTCTGTCCGTTCACCTCCAGGATTTGATCTCCCCTCTTCAGGCCCACGTCCTCTGCTTTCGAGCCTTTCTCCACCTGACGGGACGAGAAGAAAAGAATAAAAGAAATACTATTTGAGGTATGGTCATGATGTTTTGTTTAATGGAAAGCTAAAAGTATGCCATTTAGTGTTTGAATACTAAGTTCGGGCATAAGGGCCCCTCGGATAGCTCGAACGAAGCGAAACATTTGGTTTAATTTTTTGTTTTGTTAGCACATAATTTCGCTCAATTTCTCTCCACAATCGTGCGATTTGACACCTTTGGATGATTTTCTTTCGGGATATGTGTAAAATCATTAGTTTATGCTGATAAAAAATAAACTTTGGAGCACCTGGAAGACATCGTTCACCGTTTGTGCAGATATACGGCTTCAGATTATGGAAAAAGTGGTCGAAAATTGGATTTTCCAGACTGAGTTTCATTCGATCTAGCCAAGGCGCCCATTTACCCGCAATTTTATTCAGAAGTCAAACACTAAATGGCAAACAATTACCTTTCAAATAAAGAAAAAATCATGACCATACCTCAAATAGCATGTCTTTTATAGCATTTTGAAAAACAAACCTCTAAAAAAAAACACCCTATAAAACACTTTTCCTACGTTATAATTATAGAAACACTTTTTTGTCCTTTGAAGAGATTTGATAGAGGGAACCATAACAATAGAGGTCTTATCGTCCCGAAATCGAAGAGAGAAGGAGGACAGGATAGGAGAAAGCCAGCCGTTCCGAGAACGAACCTTATCTGTTTAAGAAAAAATCCGATCCGAACGGGAATCGAACTGTTTGTTCGTTTGTTCATTCCTACAGTAATACCTATGTAGAAAGGCGGACGCGGTATTATCTAAGCGTATCATGGTAACTTATCTATACTTACTTACTTACTTACCAACTGTGTAAATTTTGTATGTGTATATGTGATTGTATAAAATTCATAGAATACTTTTATAATAGTGTAAGTAATAGACTTATTCCAGGTAAGCTCGCCCCCCAAAAACAGATCTTGCATGTCTGAGGGGGGGTTTGTTTTAACGTTATCTTTGTATCAATTAGGTAGGCAACTTCTTTGTACTATTTATAAATATTACATTTCCTTTATTTTAAATTTATATTTCAATAATTTACTATCAATAAAGCCACATGTACATTACATCCAAACGGTGGCGTTGAGTATTTCTTTCCTATGTACCAGCAGTCGTTTATTTTTGGAAGAGGTTTGAGAGAGGGAGCTGTTGACTCCTAAGGTCTTATCTTACCGATATCTAAGAGAGAAGGATAGGATAGGAGAAAGCCAGCCGTTCCGAGAACCAACATTATTTCATCAGGATAAAATCCGCCCCGGGCGGGAATCGAACCCGCGGCCTAGCGCTTACAAGGCAGACGCGCTGCCCTCCAAGCTACCTAGGCTGGCCTATAGTGATGGGTAAATACCCGGGTACTTATTTTTGGGGTAAATACCCTGGGTCTTTACCCACCCAGTGGGTATTTACCCACGACCCATCACTACTGACTTATACCGATCTTAAAACGTGTATTGTGAATAATGAAAAAGAGAACATTGAATTCAAGTATCAAGCATTTATTTTTTTGTCGTCTTTTTATGATATTTATAGAAAAACAAATAAATTACCTAAGAGGTTATAGTTTATTTTGAGTTTGAGCCACTATACATCTGATATTATGTTTATATTATACAATACAAAATTAAATAGGTAGGTAAGTAGTTTATACTTACAACTCAAATTTTATCATAAAAACTCACTAAAATAAAAAAAAAATCCTGGATTGAAACCAAGTCGATATTTATCTCTTTCTCTCTCTCTTATCTTTTTTTTCCTCATAAAAAAATTTCTCTAGCTTTTTTTTCCTAATTCCTAAAAAAAAAGTGGTAATTTCCCAAAAAAAAATTTTTTTTTTTTTTTTTTTCTAATTTCAAAAAAAAAAAAAAAAAAAAAAAAAAAAAAAAAAGTGGTAAAAAGATCATTAACTAAATCCTATGTAGGCAGAAATATTAAGTCACAATATAAAGCTGTGTTCACCCACAGTCGACGGCGACTGAAACCGTCCACACTGCCTCGACAACATAGTTCACGTCGTCGGTTGAGGGCCGTCGACCATGTGTGCACACAGCTTTACACTGCAGTGCACAAAATTCAACACGGTTGTAAAAGTTCTAAAAGCTGTGTTTCCCTTTCGCAATGGAGCAGTTGCAAATGGGTAAAAATTATTAATAAATGGTTGATTCCTACGTAAAAAGTAGTGAAAATTTTTAATTGCCGTTCTAATTAAAAAGTTCAAATAGTTGTGACGTCAGAATTCACGTCAAAATGCGCAGAAACGCTTGCGCACAAACGAAGCGGGATTCATAAATTATGACGTCATCGCCAACGGGAGCGTATGCCGTGACGTCAAAGTTCACGATTTACCGGTATTTTTTTTAATCGATTTATCTCGGGATCTAGAAATCGTAGAAGAAAAAGAAAAAAATCCGTTGGTCCTCATTTTTCCTGCTCTGTGACTTTGCAATATCACCCAAGTAAGCGCAACTGATCTATTCCACCTCTTCTGAAGCTCGTTTCCCCTCTTTTGGCGTAAAAGCACCTGTACTAAACCATAGGAAATATGGCGCGCCGATGGTTCCGTTACTAAGTCGTAGAAGAAAAAGAAAAAATCCGTTGGTCCTCATTTTTCCTGCTCTATGACTTTGCAATATCACCCAAGTAAGCGCAACTGATATATTCCACCTCTTCTGAAGCTCGTTTCCCCTCTTTTGGCGTAATAGCGCCTGTACTAAACCATAGGAAATATGGCGCGCCGATGGTTCCGTTTCCGAAAGGAAAACACAACAGACTAAAGTGAAGTTATTTCTTGAAGAGTATAAGTTTTACATCTATTGTTATGGAACTTCACAAAGTTACTGAGTCTTCCATCAAGACAAGACTAAAGTGAATCTGTGTTGAATTTTTTGCACTCAAGTGTATAATCCTATGGAAAACATAAAGGAGGTGGGAAAAACATAAAAAAAAACAGCACCACTTTATCAATACATTACAGGTGTCCAAGAAAAGTTACCCAAATCCTGGGTGTATCAACAACTGAGAATATCACTAAAGTGAATCTGTGTTGAATTTTTTGCACTCAAGTGTATAATCCTATGGAAAACATAAAGGAGGTGGGAAAAACATAAAAAAAAAAACAGCACCACTTTATCAATACATTACAGGTGTCCAAGAAAAGTTACCCAAGTCCTGGGTGTATCAACAACTGAGAATATCGAAAAAAATCTGGTGTGAACATCACACAACTTTCCTTATCCTATTCAATGATGCTTATTTGGGTGTTCTTCTACCCTAACTTTTACAATATCTCTAACCGTTTGGTCAGTATAGCTGAAAACCGCCTGAACATCACACAACTTTCCTTATCCTATTCAATGATGCTTATTTGGGTGTTCTTCTACCCTAACTTTTACAATATCTCTAACCGTTTAGTCAGTATAGCTGAAAACCACCAAAAAAACGGTTGAAATCTGTACAAAAGCGGTAAAAATACCGCCAACCGCAGCACCTATCTCAACCAATGTTTTGTATTGCATCCTTGTCCCATTTGAGAGCTACACATACCAAATTTCAAGTCTCTAGCTCTTACCGTTCTCGAGATATTTTGTTTACAGACAGACAGACAGACAGACACACACACGGACCAATGGCTGAAACTTTGGATTTAGGCTCTAGGGACCTCAAAACGTATTGAGAGCTACATACCAAATTTCAAGTCTCTAGCTCTTACCGTTCTCGAGATATTTTGTTTACAGACAGACACACACACACACGGACCGATGGCTGAAACTTTGGATTTAGGCTCGAGGGACCTCTAAACGTGTTTTGGCACTAAAAACTGACCACCGAAAATTTGACCCGATTACATTATTTTCCTTCCCATAGGATAAGGAAAGTAAAAAGGGCAATTTATGGGTACTGGGTACCTACCCCCTTATATCTTTAATTTGAATTTGAATGGAAAAGAATGTTGGCCTCGGCCGGTCGTTTGGCATGTGCGTAGGCTTGTGACATGTCAAAGGCCTTAAAAAGCGATATTTAGGCCCAAATTTGGAGGCCAAAATACCCAATCCAATAACCACAGCTGGATTTATACAATTTTTCTTATTAAGATTTACTGTTGACTAAATCCCATCAAAACGTATTTTGACACTCAAAACTGACCATCGAAAATTTGACCCGATTACATTACTTTCCTTCCTATAGGATAAGGAAAGTAAAAAGGGCAATTTATGGGTACTGGGTACCTACCCCCTTATTAATTTTAATTTGAATGGAAAAGAATGTTGGCCTCGGCCGGTCGTTTGGCCTGTGCGTACTGCGTAGGCTTGTGACATGTCAAAGGCCTTAAAAAAGCGATATTTAGGCCCAAATTTGGAGGCTAAAATACCCAATCCACTAACCACAGCTGGATTTATACAATTTTTCTTAAGATTTACTGTTGACTAAATCCCCTGCATTTAATTCATTGCATCTCTATTCATTTCAAGAAATTTAGGGGCACGGTTAGCTAAATGGACAAGGTTTGAAATTGAACAATAAAAAAAGCGTACATGATTATTTTTTTAAAGATTAATTTTTTGGTAAATTATATTTTTAACTTAGTAGCATGCGCCTAGAAAGTCGGTAAATAAAATATGTGTGTACAGAACTATCTACAATATTCAATAATATAAAATGGTTTTGTTTTAGCAGGCGCGACTCTATCTTTCCCTTGGAACTATGTTACGAAGCATAGTCGCAAAATACAAGACTTTAGAAATGCCCAAAACGAGTATAATAATTGGAGGGGCCAAAGTTAAAAATAAACAAGTCCAATTTTCTAACTTTGGACTAAAGTTTTAACTTCAAACTCTGTGATTTATTACATTGGACTCTAAAATTTGGGGGCATAAAAACACCTAAAAAATTACGTGATTTACGTATTTTCTGAAGAAAAACTTTTTCCCTTCGTTCGTAGCCAGCTTCACTCAGGCTGGGTACTTTTCTGAAGAAAAACTTTTTCCCTTCGTTCGTAGCCAGCTTCACTCAGGCTGGGTACTGTTCGTAGCCAGCTTCACTCAGGCTGGGTGATGTTAATGTGAGGAAGTGGGTAGCTTGTCACTGACCTTCGGTATAACCTTTGTCACTAGAAACCTTGGCAGTTATACAGTACAGTGACTTCTAACCCATAAATAATAAAAAAAAAACATCCGATTACATTACTTTCCTTCCTATCGGAAAGGAATGTATAAACCAAATGTATAGTCGCTGGAAACAAGTTAAAAAAAATCTGGTGTGAACATCACACGACTTTAATTACCCTATAGAATGTTGCTTATTTGGGTGTAATTTTTACAATTATTTTTTTTAGTTTTTTCGATGAATGCGATCTTTGCCCCGTCGGAAAGATTATCTTGGAAAATCTCGAACTTTTTACCGATGTCCAGATATTTTTTTTAGTTTTTTCGATAAATGCGATCTTTGCCCCGTCGGAAAGATTATCTTGGAAAATCTCGAACTTTTTACCGATGTCCAGGTCTACTGCATCAATGAAACTCCAGTCTAAATTTTGAACTATATTTCGAAAAGATTGTTTTCCCGATTCAGTAATTGGTCTAAATTTAATAGTTTTGGTAGTATCAGACATATGAAGATCTACAGGGAAAGTTAATGTCTGAGCGCTGTGGTCAGAGTAACCCGGATCAAATACCACTGAACTGAACTCATCTTTTGAGAAATTTATTAAAATATTATCGATGCAATTATTTCCGCGCGTCGGTTTAAGAATGGTCCGGACGAACCCATAGGTACTAATAAGACTAGAAAACAGCTTATTTTCTGTGCTATTTGGATCATTGAAGTTAATATTAAAATCTCCCGAAATACATAGCTTGTTTTCTAGCCCATACGAATGGAGCAGGGTTTCAAAGATATCACAAAATTGGTTAAAATTTTCATATTCTGGTGCCCTATACAAACATATAGCCAGAATGCCATGGTCCACCAACTTTACCCCAACTAATTCGCACACCGAGTCGACAGATTTGGACGCTATAGAGTCCAATACTTTATAATTAATGTTATTCTTAACATAAACCAGAACTCCTCCATAGGCTTTACCTCTGCGCATTAGCACACGAGAGCGAGAGGCGGCGATTTGGTAATCATTTATATTGCAATATTGCTCCTCTCCGGAAGCCAACCAGTGCTCTGTAATACATACCACACTAGGTTGTCGGTCCCTGTCAATAAATAGTGATTCTAACATGCTGACTTTATTCCTGAGGGAGCCTATGTTCATATGAAATACAGTTAAACTATTTATATTCCTAGAGTTATTGGTAGGTATCATGGGCATTACGATATTATTCTGAGGTAAATAGGTAATCGTATTATTATAATCTCGGCCTCCATTTTCTAAATCTACAACACATACTGGCGAGTCTGTATCTTGCACGTCTCTCGGGACAACATCTCCTTTTGCTGCGAAACAGAAGAGAGAAACAATTAATCCCTGACTTGAGTGCCTTATACTGGCGAGTCTGTATCTTGCACGTCTCTCGAAACTGCTTTCGGAACAACATCTCCTTTTGCTGCGAAACAGAAGAGAGAGAAATGAAACTCTGATTGTAACTGAATGAACAGGATCACAAACCGAGTTTAAGTTTTAATGTTAGATTCTTGGATTAAAACTTGAACCACTATTAGGCCAATCTGATAGCTTAATCTAAAATTAAAACTTAATCAAAGTTTATAAATTCTATTTATAAACCTTGATTAAGTTGCCATCAGCAGGTTATATTCTGGTGTTGTGTTAACACGGGGTTACGATCTGCTGTTAAGTTAACCCAGCAACCGAATGGGACCTATGAACAGCTGAGAGCAGCCAACGGCGAAACTACGTTTAATAGATATAGATAGATAGATAGATAGATAAAGTATATTTGTATTAATTTTTTAAATAAAATTGTTACAAGGTTGGCATTACAAATCTAACTTAATATTAAATAATGTAGGTACCTACAACTGCTAGCCTCTACTTAACTATTTATATCTCATGCTAATTAAATACAAACTTTCTTGTCTTTCCCCTCAAAAAGTAGTATAGTTCATACGAAATACAATAAAAATTGCTATACCTACTTTCAAATACTCATTTATCTGATTTTTTTTTTCTTTTGTAGGTACTGAATAGTAAGCAACATTTTCACCCCCGAGTTAACTACGTTTAATGCACACCAGTTTTCAATAAATTATTGAAGTTAAGCAACCTTGAGCGTAGTTAGTATGCGGATGGGTGACCACTGACCATCCGGACCATGCTTACCTTCAAGCTCTTGGGTTGCTGTTTCAACTCCAGGGCGTGTTTCTTCTTCAGTTCCTGTTCAGAGCGATGCATATAATCCTCCTGATTTGTCAACTCTGTCTGGTGTTGTCTCGTCACTTGATCTTCGCGCAGTGAATGCACAGACTTCTGTTGACGATATTCTAGCTCTTGAGTTTTCTCGTGATGTCGCAACAACATCGAGTGAGCCTGTTCCAGTTGCTGTTGACGCTTGTTCAGCTCCTGGAAATCAGAGTTCATGGGGTATTTGTTATCAACGGGGGTCAACAAGGAAGATAGCGCTTAAGGTTCAAATATTTTTCTCAAGGGTGGGTACACCAGGTGGCCTAGAACCCTCGAGATTTTTTTTACAAGGGAACAAGGTAGGTATTGTGCCGTGCCTGGGGGGAAGGCAGAGTTTTAGGCCGTACCTGTAACTCCAAAGGTAATATTTTGTTGTTGAATATGTCCTTAAAATAGGAGCAAATGAGGTATATCTTTTCTATTATCTAACATCTCCTCCCTTCTTCTTTTTCTTCTTCATACATTTGCTATTCTCAGGAATCAGCCTTAGTTTTCCACTTCAGTTTTCGTCACCTTCTCTTTTAAATAAAGGTAATATTTTGTTGTTGAATATGTCCTTAAAATAGGAGCAAATGAGGTATATCTTTTCTATTCTATCTTCTTATCTAACATCTCCTCCCTTCTTCTACATACACTAGATTTAAGTTGGGGATTTAAAGCTAGGATGAAACAATCTGACTAGCTGAAATGTTTGAAATCAACCAATCAGATTGCTTCATCCAAATCCAAGTGTTAAAACTCTCGATTCTGTCGCCCCCCCTCTTATGATGGATGGCGTCATCGATCCGATGTGCCTCCGCCTCTCATAACTCCGCACGTGTTGCCTCTGCGATGACTCGTCCGTCCTGCTCTCGATTTGAACGCTCGGTTGCAGAGGATGCTAACCTGGGATGGTGGGGGATTGTTGTTATTTTACAACTGACTAATCACCAAGGAAAAGGTAGCAAGCTTCTCACCAGTGTCCAGAAATTTCACGATTTCGAAGTCAAAAAATCAAGATTCCAGCATTAAAACATAATGAAAATCACTGCTTGAAAGTTATACTTAGAGAAAAACACTTCGCGAATTTAAGTTTGCGTCAGAAAATAAAGAAATGTCAGAAATAAAATTAAAAAATAGATTAAACACAGGAGCTCACAAAAAGTTTACTGTCACCCATCAATATACCGGGTGGGACTGATGTTGTTGAATATGTCCTTAAATTAGAAGCAAATGAGGTATATCTTTTCTATTCTATCTTCTTATCTAACACCTCCTCCCTTCTTCTTCTTCTTCATACATTTGCTATTCTCAGGAATCAGCCTTAGTTCTCCACTTCAGTTTTCGTCACCTTCTCTTTTAAATTAGATTTTAAGTTGGGGATTGAAAGCTAGGATGAAACAATCTGACTAGCTGAAATGTTTGAAATCAACCAATCAGATTGCTTCATCCAAGTGTGAAACCTCTCGATTCTGTCGCCCCCCCTCTTATGATTGATGGCGTCATCGATCCGATGTGCCTCCGCCTCTCATAACTCCGCACGTGTTGCCTCTGCGATGACTCGTCCATCCTGCTCTCGATTTGAACGCTCGGTTGCAGAGGATAAAAACCACGTCGGATGTTGTACTGATGGTGAACTCATTGCTCAGTGTGGAATGGCTGCTGCTGGAGTCTGTTGCTTGTCTGGAATGATAAACTCACCTCTCTAAGCAGCTCGGTCTCCAATCCATGCAGGGAGAGCATCTTTTTCCGCCGGAACTTCCTCACTTCCAGCTCGAGATAATCTTTCTGTCCGCGCACCAGACGAGCTTCATCGGCCGCCTCGACTTGCTTCAGTTGCTCCTTGTGAGACTGGAGCGAACTCTCGCGGGCCCGGCGCGGCGTCGCTTCATCCTGGAATAAGAATCGAACATGTAGAATACAATAGAACCTCCGTGGCCGAGTGGATATCACACTAGGCTTGCACGCAGGAGACCCGGGTTCAACTCCCGGCGGGGCCAAGGTTTTTTTCGGCTCTGTGCTTGGAGTTCGGGGTGTGCACTCAGCCTCGTGAGGACAATTGAGTAGCTACTTTCATCGAATAACGGCCAGAGGCGGCATTACAAGTCGAAGAAACGTGCGATGATAAATATGATGATTGAGTAAATTTGTACTATGATACCCACAAAGTTGTGAAAAAGATCTCTGCTTTACCACAAAGATTCATGCTTTGATTTGATTTTTCTTTTAGAACCGAATATATAGAATAGAATGGAAAATCATATCAATCAATATCAAATCGTGAGTTATTTGTGCTAAAACAGAGCTTTTTCACAACTTTTGTAGCTAGCACTACATTAATTTTATTACTCATGCTGTGGTTTACCAACTCGAGATTGAGATGAAACGAGGATTTGCCTATATCTAATAACCAGGTCTGAGACAATCCATGGTGGTAAACCTCGACCCAAGTGTCTCCTTCTCAAACCATCTCCCATATTTTACACTGGTAACGCCGCCACTGGTCGCTCGCATTAGAGGAGCTACTCAATTGTCCTTACGAGGCTAAATGTACCTCGAACTCCAAGCATAGAGCCGAAAAAACTTCAAACTCAACGGAGAAATTTGATAATTTTCAAAAATCACCCTGATTTCATAGCTGTCCTGAGAAACCGTCTTGAGAAAGAGAAACAACTTCCTCAGAGAACTGCAGGTCACCTTATTTACATATAGGTATTGGCCGTAAATGGCCTGTGTAGCTAAATTGTGTAAAAATAAAATAAATACATTTCATGATTTCAAACTTTTCAATTGAATTTCTTTCCGTGATGGAATTTTTGTGAAAATGTTCACTACCTTATTCATACCTAAATGTAGTGTGTGCATATGAAATGCATGAGTAAACAATCATACCAGTTATTGCTTGAATGTTCCATCATGACAATCAAGTGTAGGTATTAGAATAGAATAGAATATACCTTGTTTATCCTGCTGGAATAGGACTGAGAAGTCCCTTTAAGTACCCCCCGCAGTCTAACCAAGGTCTCGTGTATTTTGACATATTATGGCGTCATATGACATATCATTAGCAAGAATAATAAAAACAAATTAATATATACTGAAAAGGTAATATTTTGTTGTTGAATATGTCCTTAAAATAGGAGCAAATGAGGTATATCTTTTCTATTCTATCTTCTTATCTAACATCTCTTCCCTTCTTCTTCTTCTTCTTCATACATTTGCTATTCTCAGGAATCAGCCTTAGTTCTCCACTTCAGTTTTCGTCACCTTCTCTTTTAAATTAGATTTTAAGTTGAGGATTGAAAGCTAGGATGAAACAATCTGACTAGCTGAAATGTTTGAAATCAACCAATCAGATTGCTTCATCCAAGTGGTAAAACTCTCGATTCTGTCGCCCCCTCTTATGATTAATGGCGTCATCGATCCGATGTGCCTCCGCCTCTCATAACTCCGCACGTGTTGCCTCTGCGATGACTCGTCAGTCCTGCTCTCGATTTGAACGCTCGGTTGCAAAGGATGCAGACCAGGTCGGAAGGTGTACTGATGGTGAACTCATTGCTCAGTGTGGAATGGCTGCTGATGGAGTCTGTTGATTGTCTGGAATGAACTTCCCTCACAGGTCTTATGGATTGCAGGAACGGGTTTTCGATTCCTGGATGTTTTGAGCGATAGTGGCTGCCGAAACCAGCTTTTGACCGGGACACGAACTGACAAATGGTGCATCTTAGATCTTGAGGAGCATTTGCCGTAACCGCAAGTTGTGATTTGTGACTCTGCGTGATATGTGAGTTTACATATTGTCTTCCTCTTCTTCCAGGTCTAGTGAAATCGCAGAGTGGGCAGTTCCAGGTGTCGTTTTCTTCAACTTCATGTCTTTCGGCTCTTCTTTGTGCTGTCTCGTTTTGCTTTTCAGTGTGCTGTTGTCTACTTCCTTGGTGTATCTTTGTTCTCCAGGTGTTTCTGTCTCCAGCTTGATATCTCCAGGTGTTCAGATTTATTTTTAGGGGGAATGACATTGGAACTTACCCAATTCAATACACGTGATTCCCAGAGACCATACGTCTACCTTGCCATCATATTGACCCTCATCCATAGCTAGAATCACTTCAGGTGCCATCCAATAGGGAGTGCCCACGAAACTGTTAGCAGGACACTTGATACTGGCTGAACCAAAATCCGCTGTACAAACCAAACAAGTGGGAAGGTAAATTAGATTCAATATAAAAAAAAACTTGTCTGTTTAGGAGAAAGTTCCCCCCCGGGTGGGAATCGAACCCACGACCTAGCGATTACAAGGCAGACGCGATCACCTTGTAATTGTTATTCAAATGTAAAAATAAATAAAATGAAGTCTGGATAATATTTATTTTATCTAGGACGACATCGACAGTACCTACATGTCTTGTGTTCCACTGATCCTGTAGAAGTCACTCGGAGTCAAGATAAATGTCTAAAGAAATTTAGCTAGAAAGGTCCACTAGGCCTGCCAAATTAGCCAAATGAACAAATACTTTTCAAGTGTTAGGTAATGAACAAATACTTTTCAAGTGTTAGGTACACATGTTTGCCAAATTTCACCAAAATTGGAAAAATCGAATCGATTTTTTTTTAAAGAGGTTTGACAGAGGGAACTGTAACTGCTAGGGTCTTATCGTCCCGAAATCGAAGAGAGAAGGAAGACAGAATAGGAGAAAGCCTGCCGTTCCGAGAACGAACATCATCCCATCAGGATAAAATCCGACCCGGGCGGGAATCGAACCCGCGACCTAGCGCTTACAAGGCAGACGCACTACCAACCAAGCTAACTAGGCTGGCAAATTGAATCGAACGCCGGCACCGGCGGGACCTAGCGCTCACAAGGCAGAGACTTGGATCATCCTATGTCTTACCTTCATACTCTGCTGACTCATCCTATGTCTTACCTTCATACTCTGCT
>NW_007378387.1:718-2433 GCF_000475195.1 Diaphorina citri | reverse complement strand
CCCGGGCGGGAATCGAACCCGCGGCCTAGCGCTTACAAGGCAGACGCACTACCAACCAAGCTAACTAGGCTGGCAAATTGAATTGAACGCCGGCGGCGGGACCTAGCGCTCACAAGGCAGAGACATCTTACCTTCATACTCTGCTGACTCACCCTATGCCTTACCTTCATACTCTGCTGACTCATCCTATGTCTTACCTTCATACTCTGCTGATTCATCCTATGCCTTACCTTCATACTCTGCTGACTCATCCTATGCCTTAGCTTCATACTCTGGTGACTCATCCTATGTCTTACCTTCATACTCTGCTGACTCATCCTATGTCTTACCTTCATACTCTGCTGCTGATTCATCCTATGCCTTACCTTCATACTCTGCTGACTCATACTATACCTTAGCTTCATACTCTGCTGACTCATCCTATGCCTTACCTTCATACTCTGCTGCTGATCCATCCTATGTCTTACCTTCATATTCTGCTGACTCATCCTATGTCTTACCTTCATACTCTGCTGACTCATCCTATGTCTTACCTTCATACTCTGCTGACTCATCATATGTCTTAGCTTCATACTCTGGTGACTCATCCTATGTCTTACCTTCATACTCTGCTGACTCATCCTATGCCTTAGCTTCATACTCTGGTGACTCATCCTATGTCTTACCCATTCCTGCTGACCCGCTCTTCCGATCTTCATACTCTGCTGACTCACCCTATGCCTTACCTTCATACTCTGCTGACTCATCCTATGCCTTACCTTCATACTCTGCTGACTCATCCTATGTCTTACCTTCATACTCTGCTGCTGATTCATCCTATGCCTTACCTTCATATTTACAAGGCAGACGCACTACCAACTAAGCTAACTAGGCTGGTTTATTAAAGGAAAGTCACAAAAGATCAAATCAGGTAGCCGATGACCCTACTTACACCTATCACTTTGATTTGTTTCTCTGATGTGGGACAAACTGCGGGATGAGAATGCTATGACACAGACCACATGAGTCTAATCTAAACAATCATCTTCGAATTCAAGTTGTGATTTTGTCGGAAAAGTCCTCCTTTCTCTTCAACTTCGGAACACTAAGACCTCTGTCTTGTTACAGCAGTTTCCTCTATCGAAATTACTCACCTGCACAACCAACCTCAGTGGTTAGAGCGGTGGACTCTGGATCTGGAGGTTGGTGGTTCGAGTCCAAGTCAAGTCATAAAATTGAGCATAGTGTATTAAGCAGGGAACGACATCTGTGACAAACATATATGCTCAACACTATTAAAATTCCTTTTTACTCACCTGCATATGTTCCTTCTGTTGTTTGGTGACAATTGATGTCGTCCGAATAGTGGCAAAGTTGTTCGGGGCTCCTCCCCCTCCTCCTCCGCCCACATTATTACTTCCCCCTCCTGCACCGCTATGATGTGCCCCCTGGTGCCTACTGCTGTCTCTATCCCGGTCCATACTGCCCGAGCCCACATCTCTCCCGCCCCCACTGCTACTTACAGTAGAGATGGAGTTGCTGTATGAACCCTGAGAACAAACCACAACCACAAGGAATTAACACACCAGTCCACAGGTAGCAAACACATGTCTAAATTAAGAGAATCAATGAAATATTGCACACACTGCTCCAACTGGAGCCTAAAACCTACAGGAAACATTTGTGCAATGCAATTGTTAAAATATATATATAAATATATTATATATATTTTTTGT
>NW_007378387.1:0-439 GCF_000475195.1 Diaphorina citri | reverse complement strand
GGCACGGTTAGCTAAATGGACAAGGTTTGAAATTGAACAATAAAAAAAGCGTACATGATTATTTTTTTAAAGATTAATTTTTTGGTAAATTATATTTTTAACTTAGTAGCATGCGCCTAGAAAGTCGGTAAATAAAATATGTGTGTACAGAACTATCTACAATATTCAATAATATAAAATGGTTTTGTTTTAGCAGGCGCGACTCTATCTTTCCCTTGGAACTATGTTACGAAGCATAGTCGCAAAATACAAGACTTTAGAAATGCCCAAAACGAGTATAATAATTGGAGAAGCCAAAGTTAAAAATAAACAAGTCCAATTTTCTAACTTTGGACTAAAGTTTTAACTTCAAACTCTGTGATTGATTGCCAGCCTAGTTAGCTTAGTTGGTAGTGCGTCTGCCTTGTAAGCGCTAGGCCGCGGGTTCGATTCCCGCCCG
>NW_007378386.1:98911-117705 GCF_000475195.1 Diaphorina citri | reverse complement strand
ACTTACCTAGGGCGCTGAACAAATCATTGCCTAGGAATGGAAAGCCCGGTCTATACTATAAGTCAGGATAGTATTACACACTTACCTAGAGCACTGAACAAATCATTGCCTAGGAATGGAAAGCCCGGTCTATACTATAAGTCAGGATAGTATTACATACTTACCTAGAGCGCTGAACAAATCATTGCCTAGGAATGGAAAGCCCGGTCTATACTATAAGTCAGGATAGTATTACATACTTACCTAGAGCGCTGAACAAATCATTGCCTAGGAATGGAAAGCCCGGTCTACACTATAAGTCAGGATAGTATTACATACTTACCTAGAGCGCTGAACAAATCATTGCCTAGGAATGGAAAGCCCGGTCTATACTATAAGTCAGGATAGTATTACATGCTTACCTAGAGCACTGAACAAATCATTGCCTAGGAATGGAAAGCCCGGTCTACACTATAAGTCAGGATAGTATTACATACTTACCTAGAGCACTGAACAAATCATTGCCTAGGAATGGAAAGCCCGGTCTACACTATAAGTCAGGATAGTATTACATACTTACCTAGAGCACTGAACAAATCATTGCCTAGGAATGGAAAGCCCGGTCTACACTATAAGTCAGGATAGTATTACATACTTACCTAGAGCACTGAACAAATCATTGCCTAGGAATGGAAAGCCCGGTCTATACTATAAGTCAGGATAGTATTACACACTTACCTAGAGCACTGAACAAATCATTGCCTAGGAATGGAAAGCCCGGTCTACACTATAAGTCAGGATAGTATTACATACTTACCTAGAGCACTGAACAAATCATTGCCTAGGAATGGAAAGCCCGGTCTACACTATAAGTCAGGATAGTATTACATACTTACCTAGAGCACTGAACAAATCATTGCCTAGGAATGGAAAGCCCGGTCTACACTATAAGTCAGGATAGTATTACATACTTACCTAGAGCACTGAACAAATCATTGCCTAGGAATGGAAAGCCCGGTCTACACTATAAGTCAGGATAGTATTACATACTTACCTAGAGCACTGAACAAATCATTGCCTAGGAATGGAAAGCCCGGTCTATACTATAAGTCAGGATAGTATTACACACTTACCTAGAGCACTGAACAAATCATTGCCTAGGAATGGAAAGCCCGGTCTACACTATAAGTCAGGATAGTATTACATACTTACCTAGAGCACTGAACAAATCATTGCCTAGGAATGGAAAGCCCGGTCTACACTATAAGTCAGGATAGTATTACATACTTACCTAGAGCACTGAACAAATCATTGCCTAGGAATGGAAAGCCCGGTCTACACTATAAGTCAGGATAGTATTACATACTTACCTAGAGCACTGAACAAATCATTGCCTAGGAATGGAAAGCCCGGTCTACACTATAAGTCAGGATAGTATTACATACTTACCTAGAGCACTGAACAAATCATTGCCTAGGAATGGAAAGCCCGGTCTATACTATAAGTCAGGATAGTATTACACACTTACCTAGAGCACTGAACAAATCATTGCCTAGGAATGGAAAGCCCGGTCTACACTATAAGTCAGGATAGTATTACATACTTACCTAGAGCACTGAACAAATCATTGCCTAGGAATGGAAAGCCCGGTCTACACTATAAGTCAGGATAGTATTACATACTTACCTAGAGCACTGAACAAATCATTGCCTAGGAATGGAAAGCCCGGTCTACACTATAAGTCAGGATAGTATTACATACTTACCTAGAGCACTGAACAAATCATTGCCTAGGAATGGAAAGCCCGGTCTACACTATAAGTCAGGATAGTATTACATACTTACCTAGAGCACTGAACAAATCATTGCCTAGGAATGGAAAGCCCGGTCTATACTATAAGTCAGGATAGTATTACACACTTACCTAGAGCACTGAACAAATCATTGCCTAGGAATGGAAAGCCCGGTCTACACTATAAGTCAGGATAGTATTACATACTTACCTAGAGCACTGAACAAATCATTGCCTAGGAATGGAAAGCCCGGTCTACACTATAAGTCAGGATAGTATTACATACTTAGTCAGGATAGTATTACATACTTACCTAGGGCGCTGAACAAATCATTGCCTAGGAATGGAAAGCCCGGTCTATACTATAAGTCAGGATAGTATTACATACTTACCTAGAGCACTGAACAAATCATTGCCTAGGAATGGAAAGCCCGGTCTATTGGCCAATACTATAAGGCGGAAGTCAGGGTGGGCAGGGATGATGGTGGGGGCACCCACGCGAGGGTCAGAGGGGGGGACGATACGTCGACCGTCCGACAGGATCATCTCGCCACTCTCTACAAGCGTCTGAGGAAACAAAAAGGATATACCAATTGATAGAATAGAATAATAATAATAGAATAGAATAGAATAGAATATACCTTGTTTATCCTGCCCGAATAGGACTGAAAAGTTCCTTTACCCCAGCAGTCTAAACAAGGTCTCGTATATTTGATGGGTTAGAGAATAATACATACAACTAACAATTCAGTAAAAAGACCTTGCTTAACAAGAAAAAAAAAGGAAAAAAAATAATAATACTGCTTATTTATACTGCTCGCATAGGGCTGAAAAGTCCCTTTACTCCAGCAGTAGGCTACTACTATTATTGCGGTCAAACTCTCAAATACACCTTGTTTATTCTGCTCGAATGGGACCAAAAAGTCCCTTTACCCCACAAGGTCTCGTGTAGTTTATGGGTTTAAGAACACAATACAATACACTATGAAATGATTTGCTTGATACAGAACCTCCCTAACACTTCAAAAACGTTTGGGAACAGTCCCTTGTTCTCCAAACAAGTCTTCCTTCCTACGATTTTTTTACCCCCTCTGGCTAGCACTTACCGAAAATGGTAGAGCTTTTTTTTAAGAGGTTTGATAGAAGGAACTGTAACTGCTAAGGTCTTATCCTCGCTTGATACAGAACCTCCCTAACACTTCAAAAACGTTTGGGAACAGTCCCTTGTTCTCCAAACAAGTCTTCCTTCCTACGATTTTTTTTACCCCCTCTGGCTACCACTTACCGAAAATGGTAGAGCTTTTTTTTAAGAGGTTTGATAGAAGGAACTGTAACTGCTAAGGTCTTATCCTCCCGAAATCGAAGGGAGAAGGAAGACAGGATAGGAGAGCGCCAGCCGTTCCAAGAACGAATATTATCCGTTCAGGATAACATCCGCCCCGGGCGGGAATCGACCTCGCGGCCTAGCGCTTACAAGGCAGACGCACTACCAACCAAACTAACCAGGCTGGCAATCAGTGATCATAGAAATAAACTGTTCAGAGCAATAAATATTTCAATTTCAAATAAAAATCAGGGGAGGAAAAAGGACTCTCACCTTGAGTATACAGACGACATGGGTGGGGGCTTTATCTGCCTCGTCTACAACAAGTACATGCCCGGCCCTGACCGCCTGAATAAGAGGGGAATCCTGATAGGACACTTTCCCCTGTACTACTACAGGTTGTACTGTGAGTGATTGAACTGTGGTGTCCCTGAAATAGAGTGGGGGCCGAGATTAGGCACCAATTTTAAAGGTATACTAAAAGATTCAATTTAGAATTTTAAAGAAAAATTTTCAGAGAAGAAAAAAAAAATAATAATGATAACACTAAATAATAAATGACATCCCAAGGGAATTTAATTTAATGATCGGAATTTTATCTGCTGAGGAATTAAATTCGCCCCGGGCGAGAATCAAACCCGCAACCTGGTGCTTTTTAATGGCAGGATTTAAACATAGTGAGCTCTTCCAACCAACCGGAAATATGTAGGTGTCCTTTTAATTTTGCCATTTAAAAGCTTCAAGAAGATCCATTTTAAAAGTAAGAAAGAATGGAAGAAAAAAATTAGGATTCTCACCTATGTAGTTGAATATAATCCCGGGGTCTACCGAGTAACTGAAGGAGCTTATCCGTGATCTTGTTCTTACCAACGCCTGAAATTAAAATGAACCATTTTGCTTTACATACAGACACTACATTTTCAAAAATATTTGCACAAAAATAGATATTTTTTTTAGGAGAAAACCAGACGTTCCGAGAACGGGAATAGATCCCGCAACTTAGCGATTACTAGGCTGGCGATTTTGAGATCTACTGCAACAACAAGAAACTTTTTCGATTCAATTTTCGTTTAAGATGTCTAAAGATAAATAGCCGAAGGTTCATTTGGCCTTTTTAAGGATTAAAAGACCAAAAAATCATATAATTTGCCACTCTATAGAAAACTTTTGCCGTTCTTTGGTATTTGATTTGCCGTAACTCCGGTACACTTACCTTGGTTCCCCACAAGTAGCAAATGCTCCCCGATGCTGAAGTCCTGCACAATCCGCTCCAGCATTTCCACATGTTGAGGTACATCATAGAACAGCACCGACGGGATTTTGGACCGAGAGTCCTGGGTTCGATACCGGGGGACGCGCGTTTTCCCGATGGTGACATAGTCTGGGTCGGTGAGGGAGATGGAGGGGGGACGGAGTTTGGAGGGAGGAGAGGAGGGGAGGATGTGGTGCGATTGGAGGAGGGAGGTGAACGTGTGACGAATGAGAGGGGGGAGAAATCTGAAAGAAAAATAGAAAGTAACAAGTATGATAAAAATCGGAAGAACAAATAGTGAGTACATACCTACTGTAGAAAAGTACTACATCTGACCTGTGACAAAATTGACTGATCTGAGTCTGAAAGACGAAATAGTACTACAAAAGTATGGCAAATATTGCAAATATTTCAACGGGTTACTTTCTGGTGTTCTCGTGTTGACCCAGCACCTAAATGGGAAGTATTGTGTCTCTTCTCGCCCATCTGATGAGAGACATACTACGGGACGGGCATGCCGCATGCTACAACACAGGCCACAAGCGTCTAATGTAGCAGTTGTTCCATTGCTACGAAATAAGAACGGCGGTGGAACACTCATCTTAAAAAACTAAAAAAAAAAGTTTAAGCTTTGATAGAGGGAACTGTAACTGCTAAGGTCTTGTCGTCTCGAGAGCAAAGAAAAAAGACAAGATAGGAGAAAACCAGTCGTTCCGAGAACGAACCTTATGTGTTTCGAATAAAATCCGCCGCTCCATTGTCGAAAAAAAAAAACGGGGGGGGGAACACTCCTAAAAAAAAAAAAAAAAAAAAAAAAAAAAAAATGGAAGAAAAAACGATGAAAATTGAGGAAAAAACAATTATTTTAATCAATTATCTCCAATAATGTGAAGAAAAAATGAACTCTTTTTCTATGGTTTTTAGGTGAAAAAAAGTTTATAAAACGTTCGATTTCAACCTGGGACGAAAAGACTTTCTCCTAAACAGACAAGGTTCGTTCCCTGAACTGCTGGCTTTCTCTTATCCTGTCCTTCTTATGTCTTTGATTTCCGGACAATAAGACTTCCATTGTTACAGCTCCCTCTATCAAACTTATTAAAAAGCTTGACATGTGTAACACTCGGTATACTACTTACTTATGACATGTGTAACACTCGGTATACTACTTACTTGGCTAGACAAGCACCCTGTATGTTGTCCCACAAGTCTTGCTGTTCTGGGAACGCGTACATACGATGTGCTATTCTCAATAGTTGTCGCGTAGAGAGAGAGGCTGAGAGAGATTGCATGGCGGGGTCTTTACTGCGGCGTAGGGCTTGAATTACGCGAAGGAGTTTGTCCAAACTGGGAGGTATTGAGCCGTACTGAAAAGAAGGAGAATTTCCAGATGGTTTAGAATAGAATAAAAAGAGCTATTTGCCCAAGGCTCCGTGGAAAACATTTACGGGAAACGAACCCGGTACCCCAAATAGCAGTGCCAAAATCGGACAAATCGTTCAAGAGTTATGGCGAAACAAAAATTTCCTTGTAAAAAAATTCGATCGGGCTAAAAATCCAATGAGAGAAATTTTCTTCCGCCGTTGAACATGTCTGCTGCTTAACTTCTATTGACATTGTAAATGGATAAGTTTTGTCTCCTACTCAAGTAGAAAAAAACAAAGCTTTTATCTTCTTGCCAGACAAGAAGAAATGTGCTGGTTCGAATCCCAACCAAGGCATATAAAACAAATGTCTATTTACTAAACTTACTTACCAGAGATTCAATCAGATGAGCCTCTTCGTTGATGTTCAAATTTCTAACCTCCTGGAATAGGAACAGGGATAGGATTTCAGGAGACATCCAAGAATTACTCGAACCTGCAACACAACATAATGAGGGACATACTAAGAGAGAGCCGTGCTACGACAAAGACCACACGAGTCTAAAGTACCACATGTTTTATCGCTGCGAAATAAAAACGACGGTAGCCAGCCTAGTTAGCTTTGTGGGTAGCGCACCTGCCTTTTAAGCGCTAGGTCGCGGGATTCATTCCCGCCGTCGGCAAACTTTATCCTAAACAGATAAGGTTCGTTCTCGGAACGGCTGACTTTCTCCTATCCTGTCTTCCTTCTCTCTACGATTTCGGGACGATAAGACCATAGCAGTTACAGTTCCCTCTGTCAAACCTCTTTAAAAAAAAACAATTCCTTCTATCAAACTTCGTGGAGAAATGCTATTTACACCGGGCAGCGGCAATAGGTACCAGCTAAGCAACGTGCGCGTGGTTTGTTTGCGGATGGGTGGCCAATTGGCCATCTGGGTAATCGGATTTTTCCGGCCCCAGGCGGGGTGAGGTTAATCTTCTATTTAACTTACTGGGTGACTCAGCCGTAGCTAGTATTCTAAAGTCGGGATGTATCCTTAGAACACCCGGTATAGACTGTCCTTGGTTCGATTCCAGTAGAGCGTCATATCTATCATGTCTTAATAGTCGCGTACCATCATACAACTGTAACTCTCTATCATGAACTAGTCTGAAAATAATGCAGAAAATTTTACTCAACGCCAAAGTTTAAAACTAAAGAAGGAAAAAAAAAACAAACAAACAATCATCTAAACAAGCAGAGCCCGGTCTATACTATAAGTCAGGATAGTATTACATACTTACCTAGAGCGCTGAACAAATCATTGCCTAGGAATGGAAAGCCCGGTCCATACTATAAGTCAGGATAGTATTACATGCTTACCTAGAGCACTGAACAAATCATTGCCTAGGAATGGAAAGCCCGGTCTATACTATAAGTCAGGATAGTATTACATACTTACCTAGAGCACTGAACAAATCATTGCCTAGGAATGGAAAGCCCGGTCTATACTATAAGTCAGGAATGTCAGGATAGTATTACATACTTACCTAGGGCGCTGAACAAATCATTGCCTAGGAATGGAAAGCCCGGTCTATTGGCCAATACTATTAGGCGGAAGTCAGGGTGGGCAGGGATGATGGTGGGGGCACCCACGCGAGGGTCAGAGGGGGGGACGATACGTCTACCGTCCGATAGGATCATCTCTCCACTCTCTACAAGCGTCTGAGGAAACAAAAAGGATATACCAATTGCTATTAGGCGGAAGTCAGGGTGGGCAGGGATGATGGTGGGGGCACCCACGCGAGGGTCAGAGGGGGGGACGATACGTCGACCGTCCGATAGGATCATCTCTCCACTCTCTACAAGCGTCTGAGGAAACAAAAAGGATATACCAATTTGCTTATTTCTAAAAAGCATGTAAAAGTAAAAAAGTATGTAACAAAGAGAATGAGATATTACAGCAAAAATAATCGAGTACTTCTGAACAATTGTACTTACAAAGAAAAAAATGGTGAAATCCCCTCAAAAAACCATCTGTGGTGAAAAAAAACGCAAAGTCTTGAATTTAAATAAGTTATAACTTGTACCTTTGTAGCACACACAGTGTACTAGCATAAAAAAAAGTAGTGAAATCCCCTCAAAAAACCCATTTTGTGGAAAAGTACGCCAAGTCCTGTCTCCAAATAAGTTCTACATTTTTTTTCTAATTGTCTTACCTTTGTTTAAAAAAAGTAGTGACATTCCCTCAAAAAACCATTTGTGGAGAAGTACACCGCCAAGTCTTGAATCCAAAATTTTCTTACCTTTGTAGCACACACAGTGTGCTAGCATGTACGCGATGCAAGCCGTCCAGCACGGCTAGGTGTCCGGAGAGGGCCGCGTTTACGAGTGCGCTGTTCTGCCACACCGTGTCACCGTCAAGCTTGGTGCTACGCTGCTGCAGGAGGTCTCGAGCCGTCATGTCCTGAGGGAATAGGGGGAAAACATATTGAAAGAGAAATCTCTTAAGGTAGAATGATACGATGTAGCAGAGTGACATATAATCTGGCTTTGTTTTTCTCCTTTACTGGATGCCAGACTCTGACACTCGTATTTATGAACAAGAATGATCGTTCTTAGATCAGTCTCAAGTCAAAATTGACCAATCAAATGCCTTGAGACTATGCTTAGCACGAACTTAAGAGCCAGCATTTTGTTAATAAATATGGGTGTTAGTTCTAAACCAGACCAAGCTGGTCTGCTTCCTGAATAAAATCCCCCAGCCAGACTAAACTGGTCTACTCCCCATATGTATAAAGTCCCCCAGTCAGACTAGAAGAAAGAAAGACTGTAGGCCAGACTCTTAAAATCTGAAGTTAAGCAACGTTGAGTAACGTTAGTATTCGGATGGGTGTTTGGCTTTTCTCGACCAGACTCAGACTGGGTGAGATTAATGTGAAACTTGTCTCTGAATGAAAGTTAAAACCCCGTCATTAAAGATAAAGACCTTACACAGCCTTGGAAATTAAACCCGAAGAGAGAGAGAGAGAGAGAGAGAGAGAGAGAGAGAGAGAGAGAGAAAAGATCTAGTAAAACGGTCGTTTTGCGGACGTCAAAAACTAGATATTACCTGGTATAAAGTAATGGGTTCAACAATATAGCCCAAAGTCTTGGCGTATTGGTTGACTAGTGTGGTTTTGTCACAACCTCTTGGACCATACACACGTCTGAGGCAGTGTGTAGTTATAAGTATTAGAGGTCGTTTTGCGGACGTCAAGGAGATTACCTGATACAAAGCAATGGGTTCGACAATATAGCCCAAAGTCTTGGCGTATTGGTTGACTAGTGTGGTTTTGCCACAACCTCTAGGTCCAACTATACAGACGTCTGAGGCAGAGTTCAGTTTGAAGAGAGAGGAGAGACATGAGTTCTGGTACGAGGTGGGAATGTATTGGCCGTGACTTGGGGATGAGGGGGGTGAAGGTGGCTGAAACAGAAACAAAATATTTTATCAATGTCTAGCTGGGGGATGTTAAACAGAGAGTAGACTAGTGTCCAGCTGTGGGATTATAAACAGGGAGGAGAACAGCTAACCCTAACCAGCTTAGCTAGCTGGCAGTTCTTCAAAGGGCTCTCTGCTGTTAAAGAACCAGCAAAAGTCCTCACAATGGTTGACTGCAGTTCAGGACGAGTCAATCAAACATGGCTAGAGACCATCACCCCGATGTATGGCAGAAAAAAAGATATCCTTTCTTCATTCTGCCATCACCATTCAACTACAGCTGAAGCCGCTACAATAACTTACACTAGGTGAAACAGTTCAAACAATAAAAATCATTTTTGAGGTGGAATGATAAAATATGACTTTTAACGATGCCGTTATAGGCAAAGATGGCAGGCCATCGGAATCCGTTCCGTTTAGGAAAATACTACAACTCTTACCGGTTCAGAAGTGTCCATCTGGTCGTTATAATTGGGTGGTACTCCTAAGGAACTCATAATAGACTGAACCAGACTGGATGCCTCCTTGGAAACGCTTACACAGCCTTGGAAAAAAAACCCGAAGAGAGAGAGAGAGAGAGAGAGAGAGAGAGAGAGAGAGAGAGAGAAAAGATCTAGTAAAACGGTCGTTTTGCGGACGTCAAAAACTAGATATTACCTGGTATAAAGTAATGGGTTCAACAATATAGCCCAAAGTCTTGGCGTATTGGTTGACTAGTGTGGTTTTACCACAACAACTAGGACCATACACACGTCTGAGGCAGTAGTTATATGTATTAGAGGTCGTTTTGCGGACGCCAAGGATATTACCTGATACAAAGCGATGGGTTCGACAATATAGCCCAAAGTCTTGGCGTATTGGTTGACTAGTGTGGTTTTGTCACAACCTCTTGGACCATACACACGTCTGAGGCAGTAGTTATATGTATTAGAGGTCGTTTTGCGGACGCCAAGGATATTACCTGATACAAAGCGATGGGTTCGACAATATAGCCCAAAGTCTTGGCGTATTGGTTGACTAGTGTGGTTTTGTCACAACCTCTTGGACCATACACACGTCTGAGGCAGTAGTTATATGTATTAGAGGTCGTTTTGCGGACGCCAAGGATATTACCTGATACAAAGCGATGGGTTCGACAATATAGCCCAAAGTCTTGGCGTATTGGTTGACTAGTGTGGTTTTGTCACAACCTCTTGGACCATACACACGTCTGAGGCAGTAGTTATATGTATTAGAGGTCGTTTTGCGGACGCCAAGGATATTACCTGATACAAAGCGATGGGTTCGACAATATAGCCCAAAGTCTTGGCGTATTGGTTGACTAGTGTGGTTTTGTCACAACCTCTTGGACCATACACACGTCTGAGGCAGTAGTTATATGTATTAGAGGTCGTTTTGCGGACGCCAAGGATATTACCTGATACAAAGCGATGGGTTCGACAATATAGCCCAAAGTCTTGGCGTATTGGTTGACTAGTGTGGTTTTGTCACAACCTCTTGGACCATACACACGTCTGAGGCAGTAGTTATATGTATTAGAGGTCGTTTTGCGGACGCCAAGGATATTACCTGATACAAAGCGATGGGTTCGACAATATAGCCCAAAGTCTTGGCGTATTGGTTGACTAGTGTGGTTTTGTCACAACCTCTTGGACCATACACACGTCTGAGGCAGTAGTTATATGTATTAGAGGTCGTTTTGCGGACGCCAAGGATATTACCTGATACAAAGCGATGGGTTCGACAATATAGCCCAAAGTCTTGGCGTATTGGTTGACTAGTGTGGTTTTGTCACAACCTCTTGGACCATACACACGTCTGAGGCAGTAGTTATATGTATTAGAGGTCGTTTTGCGGACGCCAAGGATATTACCTGATACAAAGCGATGGGTTCGACAATATAGCCCAAAGTCTTGGCGTATTGGTTGACTAGTGTGGTTTTGTCACAACCTCTTGGACCATACACACGTCTGAGGCAGTAGTTATATGTATTAGAGGTCGTTTTGCGGACGCCAAGGATATTACCTGATACAAAGCGATGGGTTCGACAATATAGCCCAAAGTCTTGGCGTATTGGTTGACTAGTGTGGTTTTGTCACAACCTCTTGGACCATACACACGTCTGAGGCAGTAGTTATATGTATTAGAGGTCGTTTTGCGGACGCCAAGGATATTACCTGATACAAAGCGATGGGTTCGACAATATAGCCCAAAGTCTTGGCGTATTGGTTGACTAGTGTGGTTTTGTCACAACCTCTTGGACCATACACACGTCTGAGGCAGTAGTTATATGTATTAGAGGTCGTTTTGCGGACGCCAAGGATATTACCTGATACAAAGCGATGGGTTCGACAATATAGCCCAAAGTCTTGGCGTATTGGTTGACTAGTGTGGTTTTGTCACAACCTCTTGGACCATACACACGTCTGAGGCAGTAGTTATATGTATTAGAGGTCGTTTTGCGGACGCCAAGGATATTACCTGATACAAAGCGATGGGTTCGACAATATAGCCCAAAGTCTTGGCGTATTGGTTGACTAGTGTGGTTTTGTCACAACCTCTTGGACCATACACACGTCTGAGGCCACAGGATACAAGCTTAGTCAACGCATCTCGGTTGATGTGCGGGAATTCTGCAGTAAGCATTGTGAGAGTGTCCTGCAACATAGTAGAGGGAGCTATGCAATGAGAAAGTAAGGATCTTGATTAGGAAATCAGATTGAAACTTCGCGGAATCAGATGGGAACAAAAGCTTTGCACTTCGCGACCGTTATGACGTAATATTACAGAAGAAAACCTGTTGAAAACATGTCGTCATCCTTTATAAATTCATAATGGTTGTTGGGACGTCAAAATTTCAAGAAATGTTTAAAATCCGCCCCGGGCGGGAATCGAACCCACGGCCTAGCGCTTACAAGGCAGACGCACTACCAACTAAGCTAACTAGGCTGGCAATTAAGGTTTGAAGGCTTTTTCTACCTTGCAAGCTCTAGATAGCTTGTTGGATCCCCGCCCGGGGCGAACTTTATCCACCAAGGCACCTATTTCATCTCACACTGAGACACCTATTTCATCTCACACTGAGGCACCTATTTCCAAAAAAAAAAAAAAAAAAAAAAAAAAAAAAAAAAAGTTGTGGTTAGTTTGGTGTATTTTTCTTTCTGGAAACGAAACAGATTCCGATGGCACGCCATCTTGGATTTCCTATAGTTTAGTTTTAGTAAAGGCGGCATTTCCGTTTCCAAAAGTTTATCAATTTTACTGTTGTTGATTGATTAACTGACTTATTGATTGATTAATTGACTTATTGATTGATAATGGTTTTAACTTTTACCGTCACTGTATAACTTGTCGCCAAATGGAGGGTATTGGCGACAAGCTACGGCCATCGCCACCTCACATTAATCTCATCCAGACTAAATAAATTCAGTGATCCATAAGACAACACTGATGTCGATAAGGGCTACGCCGGGTGTGATAAGGGCTTAAGCCTGGGTACTGATCCGTCATCCCGCGCGAAAAGTGTTCTACAAGACAACTGATGTATTCGATGTGTCCAAATTTGTGATCGATTGGAACACCAGGGGCCCCAGGGGCCCCTCTTTCTGTGATTTTTTATTAAAAGGCATGGCCGAACTTGTAGAAAATAATAAAAAATACGATCGCGCTGCGCGCTCCCTATTAGCTGCATAGTTATCCATCTAAATACATAAACGGTCCTCAAAATGTTGGTCGAGAGCGGAACATTTCTCTCCCGCAGTCTCTGCACTCTGTGTATTTCTTATGGAGATTTTAGGGATCAAAAATTGATCATATCTCAGGATCGGTTTAGATCCTTTCTTATTGCACACTAGACCATAAAAGGAATATTCCTACCAAATTTTCAGCTTTCTAGGTGTTGTGGTTCTCGAGATAGAGCGATCAGTGTGTGAACTATGAAATGTGAACTGTGAATGGATCTCGTTCTTATAACATAAGATTATTCCTACATTAGTAGGTAGCTAGGTAGTTTATTTATAGACACGTCCATTTGAAGGTATTTTTTTTTTTAAGACGTTTGACAGAGGGAACGGTAACTGCTATGGTCTTATCGTCCCGAAATCGAAGAGAGAAGGAAGACAGGATAGGAGGAAGCCAGTCGTTCCGAGAACGAAATCTACCTATGTATTTTTATTCAGGAAAGGGTTTACTTATCTATTCGAAGGGACTATTTGTGGACACAGCTTAGAATAGAATAGAATAGAATATACCTTGTTTATCCTGCCCGAATAGGACTGAAAAGTCCCTTTACCCCAGCAGTCTAAACAAGGTCTCGTATATTTGATGGGTTAAAGAATAATACATACAACTAACAATTCAGTACTCAGTAAAAAAACTCAGTAAAAAGACCTTGCTTAACTAGAAAAAAAAAGGGTAAACTACTAGGTGGTAGTAGAGAATGACAATAATAGAGGGAGCTGTAACTGGTAAGGTCTTATCGTCCCGAAATCGAAGAGAGAAGGAAGACAGGATAGGAGGAAGCCAGTCGTTCCGAGAACGAAATCTACCTATGTATTTTTATTCAGGAAAGGGTTTACTTATCTATTCGAAGGGACTATTTGTGAACACAGCTTAGAATAGAATAGTTAGAATAGAATAGAATAGAATAGAATAGAATAGAATAGAATAGAATAGAATAGAATATAGGTATCTTGTTTATCCTGCCCGAATAGGACTGAAAAGTCCCTTTACCCCAGCAGTCTAAACAAGGTCTCGTATATTTGATGGGTTAAAGAATAATACATACAACTAACAATTCAGTAAAAAGACCTTGCTTAATACAGCTTAATACAGATTACAGACATAAAACTAGTTTATTAATTTATTTATTTCTTTCATAATAATATGAACTAACATTCAACAGACCAAGCATTTTTTGGGGGGGGCTCTACGTTTGCAAGACTTCCCTGGAGAACGTCGGTTGTCTCCCCCTCCTATCACTCAAGCTGGCGGGGGTTTCTCCTCTCTCTATTTCTTCTCCTCTCCCTCCTTCTTCTCCTCTCCCTCTACTCTTTCTTCTCCTCTCCCTCTTTCTTCTCCTCTCCCTCTTTTTTCTCCTCTCCCTCTTTTTTCTCTTCTCCCTCCTTCTTCTCTCCCTCCTTCTTCTCCTCTCCCTCCTTCTTCTCCTCTCCCTCTTTCTTCTCCTCTCCCTCAATATTAATACAGCTTAATACAGATTACAGACATACGAGTAAAACTAGTTTATTAATTTATTTATTTATTTATTTCGTAATAATATGAACTAACATTCAACAGACCAAGCATTTTTTGGGGGGCTCTATGTTTGCAAGACTTCCCTGGAGAACGTCGGTTGTCTCCCCCTCCTATCACTCGAGCTGGCGGGGGTTTCTCCTCTCTCTATGGATACAAGCTTAGTCAACGCATCTCGGTTGATGTGCGGGAATTCTGCAGTAAGCATTGTGAGAGTGTCCTGCAACATAGTAGAGGGAGCTATGCAATGAGAAAGTAAGGATCTTGATTAGGAAATCAGATTGAAACTTCGCGGAATCAGATAGGAACAAAGGCTTTGCACTTCGCGAACGTTATGACGTAATATTACAGAAGAAAACCCGTTGGAAACATGTCATCATCCTTTATAAATTCATAATAGTTGTTGGGGCGTCAAAATTTCAAGAAATGTTAGTGTAAAAAGTTGCTTTCAGATTTCAGGAACTCAGCCTTGTTGTTGGTTTGGGGCTGGAGGTTGAGAGAACAAAAACAATAATAGGTTTACCCACCTCTTATAAAATAAAGTAATACCGAACCTGAAGCGGGTAACTTATTTTACAGCACCTAGTAGGTAACTCAGTAGTAATACAAGGGTGGTGTTAGATCTGTTAGAAGAAAACAATTTACCGCTAAATAATTCACAGTCTGACTGTAATAACTTGGAGGCGGAACTTGTGGTTTATATCGACGCGGCATGTGTGGGGGCCTATTGTACAAATAAAATTGAAATGTTGAAGTGAAAAAAAAACTGGCTAATTTTCCTGGACTATTTTTTCACATTAAGTCTGTCTCTTGAGCTAACTCCTGAACAGTTTGTCTGATTTATAAGTAGTGCTTTATTTGGACTGTCAGCTGAGAACCCAATTAAAGTTTGAAGCCTTTTTCTACTCTGCAAGCTCTAGATAGCCCAAAGCTCTAGAGAGTTATGTACAAAATAAGGAAAGAAAAAAAAAAATATTTTGTTTTAATGTTCTTTAATCATTTCCCCCCATTACATTTCCGTCATGTTTTTGTAAATTGCCCTGAACACATCCTTTGGAGACATTTCACCCGGGGCGAACTTTATCCTAAACGGATAAGGTTCTTCTTCTCCTCTCCCTCTACTCTTTCTTCTCCTCTCCCTCTTTCTTCTCCTCTCCCTCTTTTTTCTCCTCTCCCTCCTTCTTCTCCTCTCCCTCTTTTTTCTCTTCTCCCTCCTTCTTCTCTCCCTCCTTCTTCTCTTCTAGGCTTAGTGCCAAACCAATGCAAAAAAAAAAAAATAGTACAGAAATTTTAGACCCCTTTTTCTTCCAATATGATCGTACAATCAGATTGCAAATTGCGAGGGACGCAAGGGAAAAATTGTACCAGGTCCAACAATGAAACACACTTACCAATATTTTCGCCGCTTTCGATAGATTATCGATGGGAAAATCGGGCAGTGATACGGTTCTGTTTCTCCTATCCTGTCTTCCTTCTCTCTTCGATTTAGGGACGATAAGACCATAGCAGTTACAGTTCCCTCTGTCAGACCTCTTAAAAAAAAAAAGTTGTAATAATTTGGTGTATTTTTCTTTCTGGGAAACGAAACCGATTCTGATGGCGCGCCATCTTGGATTTCCTATAGTTTAGTTTTAGTACAGGCGGCATTTCCGTTTCCAAAAGTTTATTAAATTTACTGTTGTTGATTGATTAATTGACTTATTGATTGATAATGGTTTTAACTTTTACCGTCACTGTATAACTTGTCGCCACCTCACATTAATCTCATCCAGACTTACTTAAATAAATTCAGTGATCCACAAGACAACTGATGAACTGATGTACTCGACGTGCCCAAATTTGTGATCGATTGGAACACCAGGGGGCCCAGGAGCCCCTCTTTCTGTAAGTCTCACAGTTTATTGAACCCCTCTAGTACACCCACTATTACCCACACTGAAGAGACTCACAAAAGCAAAGTGAGTAAGTACTTATTATTTGGGGTTTTGTGGGCGTTCCTTTCTTCCGACAGGCAAATGCCATAAAGCACATTCAATTACCCAAAGCACGTCAAAGTACCTATAATTCATTTCCGATATGATATTTATAGGAACCACCTACAGAGCTACTACGACTTGGCAAAGTGAGTAAGTACTTATTATTTGGGGTTTTGTGGGCGTTCCTTTCTTCCGACAGGCAAATGCCATAAAGCACATTCAAGTACCCTAGGCACGTCAATGTATCTATAATTCATTTCCGATGCAATATACCTACCTACCTACAGTACCTACATAGCTAGAGCTACTACGATTTTTTTTTTCTCAGGATTCTCCCTTCAAAACTCTTCCTCCGCACTGCTAGTGGTTATGCGAACTGTAGGTCTCACTCGTAAAAAGGGCCCTCTCACTGAGCTCCCGAAAGCCCATCGGGCCCAAAATTCATTGCGATTTTTCCGTGTACTCTAAAGAACACTTTTTGCCGAACTTCATCAAAATCGGACATACTGTTCGAGAGTTATGGTGAAAGGATTAGGATTAGACAGACAAACAGATCTACAGACAGACAGACAAAAAGGGACGGACTATTGTATTCGCTTCGGTGTCGTCTGTCTGTCACTCTGTTCCCATAGAAGGACTTATCCAAACCTAGTCGACCTATAGGTATATCAAATTAAAGGTCTTTTCACCAGGAACACGAAAGTGGTGGTGCAAATTTTGTCCAGAAAACTATAAAGCCAAAAAACTGGTTTTGGGGGGATTTTTTTCACATTTTCTCACATAATGATTCGTCGCAACAACGAGAACATTTCGCGCCTGGTGCGAAACATCGACACGTTTCGGCGAACCAATGAGATTGTGTTAACGAGCAGACCTGGTACGGATCGGAACAATAATGAGAAGGCTAATGATCCGCCCCGGGCGGGAATCGAACCCGCGGCCTAGCGCTTACAAGGCAGACGCACTACCAACTAAGCTAACTAGGCTGGCTGTACAATCAAATTGCAAATTGCGAGGGACGCAAAGGAAAAATTGTACCAGGTTCAACAATGAAACACACTTACCAATATTTTCGCCGCTTTCGATAGATTATCGATGGGAAAATCGGGCAGCGCTACAGTTCAAAGGGAGAACGGGCTCTAGTCTTGATTTTAAATCATTACATGAAAGTGAAATCAAAAAATCAAATCAAGAATAATAATAAACTGAATTTTTACCCGAACTCTCATTTCTATTAACGCTTCAGCCGAACCAGTGGTTCTGAGAACTGTAGAATTGACTCCAAAAGATGAACCTTAGTGGATTCCCAAATGCCCAATCGGACCCAAAGAGAAAATTAAATTGTCTTTGTGTACTGAATATTTCTGCGAACTTCACCAAAATCGGACATACTGTTCGAGAGTTATGGTGAAACGAACAGACAGACAAACAGATTTACAGACAGATGAACAGACCTACAGACAGACAAACAGACTACAGACAGACAAACAGATAAACAGACCTACAGACAGATGAACAGACCTACAGACAGACAAACAGACTACAGACAGATAAACAGACCTACAGACAGACAAACAGACTACAGACAGACAAACAGACTACAGACAGACAAACAGACTACAGACAGACAAACAGATAAACAGACCTACAGATAAACAAATAGACTACAGACAGACAAACAGATCTACAGACAGAAAAAACAGACTACAGACAGACAAACAGACCTACAGACAGACAAACAGACCTACAGATAGACAAACAGACAGATAAACAGACCTACAGACAGAAAAAACAGACTACAGACAAGCAGACTACAGACAGACAGACAAATGCAAAATTTCCATCAGGCGTTTACCAGGCGAGCGTCTCGAGTTAAAACCCAAATCTTACCCTGTTCGATCAAAAATCAGCACTATCAAGAAAGAGGGGGGAAAAAAACCTCCTCTATTGTTTCCCTCAATTTGATTTTCTCTCAACACAAGTGTGATAGCATGTCAAAAAGGCATTAACAACATTTAATCAAAAACATTGAATTGCCTATAACCTACTAGTTTTATTTTTCCAAGATAGAGGAATAGAGGTTCTTAAAAGATATTAGCTACTCAAAGTACTTTCGACCCTATTTCAATGCACAAGAGTTTTTTTTTTTTTTTTTTTTTTTTAGAGGTTTGATAGAGGGAACTGTATTAACAACTGAGATATTATCGTTTTTGGATGCTCCAAAATTTTCGAAGTCTGGCCTACAGTACAGGAGAAAAATGAAGCTCGAAAGTAGAGGAGGGGGGTGGCCGGGCCCCCTCGACCCCAATTTCTCGGAGTCTGACGTACAGTAAAGGAGGGTCCCTCGCCCCCTCCCCCCCCCCCAAAAAACGGCCCCCAAAACAGACAACACTT
>NW_007378386.1:72526-98539 GCF_000475195.1 Diaphorina citri | reverse complement strand
TTTTTTTTTTTTGTACCCTACCTACCCCTTTTCTCATCGCGGAAGTCCACTCTCCCCTATTTTGGAAAAGAAAGGAAGGGAGGAAGAAGAAGAAGAAAAAAAAATCAAATGTGGCATACCTACATTCTTGTCACAAAATGAGCTCTTCCACCCAACCATTTACGGATTATTCCTCTGTAAATCGGAGATATTGTATGTCTAGAATTCTAGATTGTGTAGCACTCTAGCTGATAAGTTTCAATAAAAACGAAACGTGGGAATCCCAGAATCAATTAATAGTTTATTTAAATTGAATAAATAATTGATTTTAAGGGCAAGGTAAACTTAGACCCTTGATAAAAAAAATAATAAGTGTCCTTGAAAGCATTAATTTGATGTGTTCCACTTCCAACCCTCTCTACCCCAAAGTATCTATCGAAGGATCAATCTTTTTCCGACACCCTGTCGTTGGAAGTAAGGTTTTGAATTGCAATGCTGAATGCACATTGCACATCTAGACTGCAGTGCTTCTCTTCTTTTCCTTCTTCCCCTCCTGCTTTTCCTCTTTCTCTTCCTTTTTCTCCTCTTCCTTCTCGTCAGTCTTCTTCTCCTCCTTCCTCTCCTCCCTCTCTTCCTGCTTCTCTCCCTTCCTTTTCTCCTTCTCCTCTTCCTTCTTGTTCTTCTCCTCTTCCGTCTCATCATATTCTTCCTCCTTCCTTTTCTCCTTCTCCCCCTCCTTCTTCATGTCTTCTTCTCCTCTTCCTCCTCCTTTTCTTATCTTTTCTTCCGCTTCTCTCTATTTTTGTCTGTCTTATTCTCTCTTCGATGTACATATCACTAATTGAACGAAGGAAGTGAGTTGAAAGATTTATATATTATATACGAGGTTAAGAGGTTTGATAGAGGGAACGGTAACTGCTATGGTCTTATCGTCCCGAAATCGAAGAGAGAAGGAAGACAGGATAGGAGGAAGCCAGTCGTTCCGAGAACGAAATCTACCTATGTATTTTTATTCAGGAAAGGGTTTACTTATCTATTCGAAGGGACTATTTGTAGTATTTGTGGACACAGCTTAGAATAGAATAGAATAGAATAGAATATACCTTGTTTATCCTGCCCGAATAGGACTGAAAAGTCCCTTTACCCCAGCAGTCTAAACAAGGTCTCGTAGGTATATTTGATGGGTTAAAGAATAATACACACAACTAACAATTCAGTAAAAAGACCTTGCTTAATACAGATTACAGACATAAAACTAGTTTATTATTTATTTATTTCTTTCGTAATAATATGAACTAACATTCAACAGACCAAGCATTTTTTGGGGGGCTCTACGTTTGCAAGTCTTCCCTGGAGAACGTCGGTGGTCTCCCCCTCCTATCACTCAAGCTGGCGGGGGTTTCTCCTCTCTCTATTTCTTCTCCTCTCACTCTTTCTTCTCCTCTCCCTCCTTCTTCTCCTCTCCCTCCTTCTTCTCCTCTCCCTCCTTCTTCTCCTCTCCCTCTTTTTTCTCTTCTCCCTCCTTCTTCTCTCCCTCCTTCTTCTCTTCCTCCTTCTTCTCTTCCTCCTTCTTCTCATCCTTCTTCTCTTCCTTTTTCTTTTCGTCCTCGGGGGGATTCGAACACACAATCACCGTCACCGGTACCAAATCGTTGCCCCCGCCTTGACCGCCGATCGGGCAACTTCCCGGCGCGCCTCCAGGGGCGCCACAACCTTGAGCAGGGGCGCCACAACCTTGAGCAGGCGCTGGTTGTTGCCCCCCGCCACAGCCCATTTGTTGCCCTCCTGACGCGCAAATCTGGCACTGTTGGCCCATTTGACCTTGTTGGGGCCCAGTAATTGAAAACTCCGCTGTGGCAGGTACCAAACTTTACCCCGGGTAACTTTTCTAACGCCTTAATAGATTTAAAACTTAATGGGAACGGTAATAAAATAACAGACGAGGAAACTTTTGTTTTTTCCTTTCAACACCTCTTCCACCTTCAAGTTCGGAACTTTCAAGGAGTTGAAATTGAAAGTTGAAATGCACCTTGCATTTTTACCGCGGTATGCAGAACAAAGGAGGAAAAGTTGTGGTTGCGCTGGTTGTTGCCCCCCGCCACAGCCCATTTGTTGCCCTCCTGACGCGCAAATCTGGCACTGTTGGCCCATTTGACCTTGTTGGGGGTAACCACCGCCCATGGGTTGACCCATTTGACCACCGTAATCGTTCGACGCATACTGGGGTTGAGCATACCCGCCCTGTTGGGGATACTGTCCCCCATAAGGGTCTTGCTGGGGGTATCCCCCTTGCTGCCCCCCATAAGGGTCTTGATAATACCCCCCTTGCTGTCCCCCATAGGGGTCTTGATACCCTTGTCCGGGGCCCCCATAGCCTTGACCATACCCCTGTTGACCAGGCGGGGGGTACCCACCACCACCGGGGACACAGCCTGGCGGACATCCACCTGGGGGACCGTTAGGGTTCATCTCGTGAGGGTCTTCACCGTCGAGCAGAAACAGCGGTGAGAGATCAATCGCTGAAAGACATGAGAGTAAACGTTCCGCCAATCCGGCGGAAGAACCCACGCCGCCAAACACCGCTAATTTTATGTTTGACTTCCACCAAAACGGTTCGAATGTTTCGAACCGTTGCAACATCTCAAATGTTTCGAACCGTTGCGGGGAGTCGACCAAGGGCAATCACGCCATTCGACACAACAACGAAATGATTCGTCACCGTCGAGCTCTTCGTCGTCGGGGGAGCAAATGATCGTGAGCTTGAACGTGCGTGGATCGCGCATCACTTGCTCACCATTTGGGGGAGTGGAATGTTACTGTTCGCGAAAAGAGAATTTGGTTTTCGCGTCTTTTGAAGGGCAAATGTTGGAGGGTTGTGAAGAGACCTTTGGTTTCGGTCTTGACAATGTCCAAATGAGTTTCTTCCGGAAACGACTTTTCTCTAAATCTTTTCCCGGGTTTTGAGGATCTTGGCGAACCCTTGGTCTTTCGAATGGAGTTTAGTAGATAAGGTGGTACAATTTAGTATTCAAAATGGTGTTTTGTGTAAGTAAAAAACGGGGAATGCGATACAAGGAGTTACAGACTTGAAAGAAATTGTGTAAAAGAAGTACTTGTGAAGGGGACATGCGTGTTGGGTGGCAGAGATCAACGCTCTGGAATTGTGAATGTCTGATTTATTTACGAAAATTTTCAAGGAATCGAATTTTGGGAAATTGTGTGCGTGTGAAAATTTATAATGGAAATCGGAGGAGTGGTGTTACTATTACTACAAAGTTTTGGAATGAGTTTGCTGTCTATTTTATGTGGCCTGAATATTTGGTGACTTTGGTAGTTAGGTAGTTATAGTTAGTCAGGTCAGGGCTCGATAGAATGGCCATCGACCTTCTTGCAAATGCGATCGGACAGTCTGACGCTAATGCCCGGATTGCCCGGTTTCGAAGCGGATAGATTTTCAATCTCATTTTAAAAATGCCGAAAAACGATGAAATTCTGTATCGTGTTAATATAGGCCGGGCGGCGCTTCGAACTCTAGACGGCACGCTTGATGTAACAATTTTGTCTGAGAAGTATTGTTTGGCAACCCAAACTTTGAGTAGTCCATCAATAAATTTTATTGATTATTTATTTTCTTCTCTCTTTCTCACTAGGCCGAATGAAGAGGGTAAAGAATGCGAGAGAAATCAAACAGGAGTAAGAAAATGCCATTCGAGGGAGAGGAGGAAAGGCGAGGGGAAAAAATGCAATTCGTGATTTCAAGTAGGTACTTATGAAAGCTTGTCTAACTTTGAACAGTTAGTATTCAAAATGGTGTTTTGTGTAAGTAAAAAACGGGGAATGCGATACAAGGAGTTACAGACTTGAAAGAAATTGTGTAAAAGAAGCACTTGTGAAGGGGACATGCGTGTTGGGTGGCAGAGATCAGGGCTCTGGAATTGTGAATGTCTGATTTACGGAAATTTTCAAGGAATCGAATTTTGGGAAATTGTGTGCGTGTGAAAATTTATAATTGAAATCGGAGGAGTGGTGTTACTTGGAAGTTTTGGAATGAGTTTGCTGTCTATTTTATGTGGCCTGAATATTTGGTGACTTTGGTAGTTAGGTAGTTATAGTTAGTCAGGTCAGGGCTCGAGAGAATGGCCATCGACCTTCTTGCAAATGCGATCGGACAGTCTGACACTAATGCCCGGATTGCCCGGTTTCGAAGCGGATAGATTTTCAACCTTATTTTAAAAATGCTGCGAAAAATGATGAAATTCTGTTTCGTGTTAATATAGGCCGGGCGGCGCATCGAACTCTTGACGTTCGCGCGCCTCCCGGCACGCTTGGTGTAACAATTTTGTCTGAGAAGTATTATGCTGTATCGTTTTAACAACCCAAACTTTGAGTAGTCCGTCAATAAATTTTATTGATTATTTCTTCTCTCCTCATTAGGCCGAATGAAGAGGGTAAAGAATGGGAGAGAAATCAAACAGGAGTAGGAAAATGCCATTCGAGGGAGAGGAGAAAAGGCGAGGGGAAATGAGATGCAACACATCCCCAATATGGGACATGAGATGCAACACATCCCCAATATGGGACATGAGATGCAACACATCCCCAATATGGGACACAGCATCTCATTAACTTATTCTTTTTTTTATTTTTTGCCATCTTTTCTTCTCTATTTTCCCCTATTCTTTCTTCAGTTACATATTTCTTTCTTCTTCTTTATTGTTATTTCTTTTAATTTATTATGTTATGGCTTATGGCTGTCCATGAATTGTGAATAAATATACTTGAGTATTTTGATGAAAAAAAAAAAAAAAATGCAATTCGTGATTTCAAGGAGGTACTTATTAAAGCTTGTCTGACTTTGAACAATAGACAATGGAGCAGTTGCAACCGGGTAAAAATTATAAATAAATGGTCGATTCCTATGTAAAAAGTTGGGAAAAATCCAAATCTGAGGTCAAAACTCCGAAAAAATAAATGTATAAAAGGTATAAAATTCAATTTTTATTTAATGAAAGAGTTCCATTCTAATGAAAGAGTTCAAAGATGTGTGACGTCAGACTTTACGCAGTTGTTTTTTTCGTCCGCTAGGTAGCGCCACTATGCAAGCGCGCTAGCGGAGGAGCAGAAAGAACTGCGCAGAAACGTATGCGCACACACACATTATTGTGTTGCCTGCGAAGGAGCTTTGCTCGGGACATTTGATGTGACGTCATCGCCTACGGGAGCGTATGTCGTGACGTCAAAGTTCACGATTTACCGGTATTTTTTAAATCGATTTATCTCGGGATCTAGAAGTCGTAGAAGAAAAAGAAAAATTCCGTTGGTCCTCATTTTTTCTGCTCTATGACTTTGAAACATCACCCAAGTAAGCGCAACTGATCTATTGTAACTTACAAGTCGAGTCTCCTTGCCTCTAGTCCTCTAATCTACTCGTACGTCACACATTGTACAACGCTAAAAAAAAAAAAAAAAAAAAAAAAAAAAAAAAATAAAAAAATGATACGATTAACATGATAAGAGGAGAGGGGAGGGGGGTGAAATAATACCTACATACATTTTGTGACATCATGCCTAGCGAGGACACGTAATTTCTTATGTAGGTACATGTCTCTAGATAGTTTACATACCGTAACATTTCAAATAGAACTAATGCAAAAAGAAAGAAATGAAAAGGCAAACAGCAACACACAACATATTTTTAAGAGGTGTTGACAGAGGGAAACTGTAAACTGCTAGGGTCTTATCGTCCGAAATCGAAGAAGAAGGAAGACAGGATAGGAGGAAAGCCAGCCGTCGACCCGAGAACTCGGAACATTGTCGTACCACCACGAAAAGAGGATCCCCCGCCCCCCCCCCCCCCCCCCAAAATACGGCCCTGAAGACAGCGAACTCTTTTGAGGATAAAAGTTCGCAACGGGCGGGAATAGATAGAATCTACCATCCAAGCTATACTGGTAGAAGGGAAAAAAAAAAAAAATCTGGTGTGAACATCACACGACTTTCCTTATCCTATTGAATGATGCTTATTTGAGTGTTCTTTTACCCTAACTTTTACAATATCTCTAACCGTTTTTTCGCTATAGCTGAAAACCACTAAAAAACGGTCGAAATCTGTCCAAAATACCGCCAAGCGCAGCAACCATCTCAACCAAGCGTTTTAGGGTACTATGGTCAAGGCTCCGTTGAGTACGCTTCTATTCATTAGCATGGTTTGTTTATTTTCTCTTGGGTCGATACTATGGTCAAGGCAAGGCTCTGTTGAGTACGCTTCTATTCATTAGCATGGTTTGTTTATTTTCTCTTGGGTCGATACTATGGTCAAGGCTCTGTTGAGGACGCTTCTATTCATTAGCATGGTTTCCGATAATTATTGAAGAAAATGAAGGAAAAAATATTTTCAATAATATAGTGCACTAAATATTCTCCAATATACAGGGTGTTCTTAAAATAGACAAAAAAACAAAACTGGAAGTCCTCTCATTTTCACGAGGGTCGATACTATGGTCAAGGCTCTGTTGAGCTATGGTCAAGGCTCCGTTGAGGACGCTTCTATTCATTAGCATGGTTTATTTTCTCTTGGGTCGGTACTATGGTCAAGGCTCTGTTGACTACGCTTCTATTCATTAGCATGGTTTGTTTATTTTCTCTTTGGTCGGTACTAGGCTAGGGTCGATGGTCGGTTCTCCGTTGTGGACGCCTACCTAGGTACCTAGGCTGGGTGAGGTTCATGTAAGAGGGCGGTATAAGTTAAGGGACTTTTTTCCAGTTCCATCCCGTATGATTTCAAAGACAACAGGGAAAGGAAATAGAAAAACTAAACTCCGCGGAAGAGGGGACTCATGTAAGAGGGCGGTATAAGTTAAGGGACTTTTTTCCAGTTCCATCCCGTATGATTTCAAAGACAACAGGGAAAGGAAATAAAAAACTGAACTCCGCGGAAGAGGGGACGGCAAGGGGGAAGCTATTTAAGTACCACGATATCATGCTATGCTCATATTTCCATCCGAACTTTCGGTTCCTATTGCTCTTTCCTGCTGTCTCCAACTCTCCATATCTACTTTCTCTACTACTTTCTCCATTTCTCTGCTTCTGCTTTCAGCTATTTAAGTACTGCGATATCATGCTATCCTCATATTTCCATCCGAACTTTTGGTTCCTATTGCTCTTTTCCTGCTGTCTCCAACTATCCATACTTTCTCCATTTCTCTGCTTCTACTTTCTCCATTTCTCCCTAACTTCTCTGCTTTCTCTCCATTTCTCCATAGCATATCTTCTCCCTTTGAGAGTTTCGTTCGAAAGAGACACAGTCGAAAAGTCTCACTGGAGAAAGAATTCAGGAAAGAAAAAGCATTGACGAGAAAAAGGAAATTCTTTTCAAAAAAACATACGAAATTTTTGCTTTTTTTCTAAGATTTTTCGTTGAATGCACGCAATGTGTATTGGTGCTCTGCTAAGAAATTCGGAAAAAAAATTTTACATGAGTTTTTTCCAGTTTTATCTGAAGTTCTTTTTTTTTTTCAAGCTATTTAAGTACTGCGATATCATGCTATCCTCATATTTCCATCCGAACTTTTGGTTCCTATTGCTCTTTTCCTGCTGTCTCCAACTCTCCATTTCTCTACTACTACTTTCTCCATTTCTCAGCTCCTACTTTCTCCATTTCTCCATAGCATATCTTCTCCCTTTGAAAGTTTCGTTCGAAAGAGACACAGTCGAAAAGAGTCATTGGGGAAAGAGGGAAGAAAAAGAATTGACGGGAAAAAGGAAATTCTTTTCAAAAAAAAAAAAACATACGAAATTTTTGCTTTTTTTTCCAAGATTTGTCTGTTTTGAATTTTTCGTTGAATGCACGCAATGTGTGTTGGTGCTCTGCTAAGAAATTCGGAGAAAAAAAAAATTACATGACTTTTTTCCAGTTTTATCTGAAGTTCTTTTTTTTTTCACAAGTTTAATTTGTGCAGTTATTTTGTTGTGCCTTTTTTCAAAAGCGTCGATCGACTAGTCTGTCTTTACCGCACGTTTTAATAAGTTGGTGCCTAATGAAACGAAGAGTGAAAACTTTATAAATTTAATACAATACTTTCCTTATTATAGGATAAGGAATGTGAAATTACAAGCTGTAATAAAATAAAATAAACATACAAAGGTTGTATTAAAATATCATTTTGTTATTTCTTGTCCAAGTCCCTGAACGATATGTAGAAACATATGAATGCCCAGTTAACAGTAAATTAACTTGAATATTAGTTACAAGATTTGCAGCAAAAAATTAAACATATCAAATTAAATAAATCAAAGCACGTAAAATGTGAAAATTTTTAACAATTCAATAACCAAAAAATTAAAGATCTCAAATAATTAAAAGCATGTAAAATGTGAACATTTTTAACAAAACAATAACTCTTCCCCAATGCGTTCTCACTGGGAAACATCGGAAAAATCCATCTACGTCCGCACGGTTTGGATCAACGGGGTCCGCCATGCCATCCTGTCCAAGAACGACCCCCTCGCCGGGGCCGTCCCAAAACGCCCCTACTCCTGCGGCAACCTTCCCGCCAAACGCAACAAACGCCCGTCCGCCTATCAGCGGTCCGTCAGTATTAGCACAGCAACGAGTGACTCCCGACAGTCTGAAGGACCCGATGGCGAAGAATCGATTTCCGATATCGAATATCGGGATGAAGGTGACGGCAAAGAGAGAGGCTACGCCGTCGAAAATTGTGGGAAGGGGGCGCACAAGAAGATCAAACTTCCCAATTTGGGCACCAAACCCCTCGGGTCGAACTACGAAAGGCACTTCAGCGAAAGTCGTTTCCCCGAAGGTCGGTTCGCCGAAAGCCCAAATTTGAGCTCCAAGCCGGGGACGAACTTTGAAAGTAACTTCAGCGAAAGTCACTTTTCGGAAGGTCACAGCTACAACTATTTCCTGAAGAGCAACTTTATCAACCCCATTACGGAGCGGGTGCTGAACTGGCTCGACCTGGCGAATAAGGACACGAGGACGGTCCTTTACCCGGACAACTCGGTGGACATGGGAAGTGTTGGTCCACAGATGGGAAGTATCGGTGAAGAAGGTAAAGGACATAGCAGTGCGGTGCGGAGGGTGAGCGCGGATGCGGTGCAGAATCCGACGTACACTGTAAGCGGCAATGAATACTATAGCGGAAACGATCGAATTAGTAGCGTAAATGAACGGTTTGGCCACGGAAACGACCGAAGTAGTCACGGAAACGACCGAAATAAAGGCAACGTCAAACGGAACAACGCGTTTCATCCGTTGGATTCAAACTCACCGATTGCAAATCAACCGAGTTCAAGAGTCACCAGAAACAGCGGTGAGAGATCAATCGCTGAAAGACATGAGAGTAAACGTTCCGCCAATCCGGCGGAAGAACCCACGCCGCCAAACACCACTAATTTTATGTTTGACTTCCACCAAAACGGTTCAAATGTTTCGAACCGTTGCAACGGCTCGACCTGGCGAATAAGGACACGAGGACGGTCCTTTACCCGGACAACTCGGTGGACATGGGAAGTGTTGGTCCACAGATGGGAAGTCTCGGTCCACAGATGGGAAGTATTGGTCCACAGATGGGAAGTATCGGTGAAGAAGGTAAAGGACATAGCAGTGCGGTGCGGAGGGTGAGCGCGGATGCGGTACAGAATCCGACGTACACTGTAAGCGGCAATGAGTACTATAGCGGAAACGACCGAATTAGTAGCGTAAATGAACGATTTGGCCACGGAAACGACCGAAGTAGTCACGGAAACGACCGAAATAAAGGCAACGTCAAACGGAACAACGCGTTTCATCCGTTGGATTCAAACTCACCGATTGCAAATCAACCGAGTTCAAGAGTCACCAGAAACAGCGGTGAGAGATCAATCGCTGAAAGACATGAGAGTAAACGTTCCGCCAATCCGGCGGAAGAACCCACGCCGCCAAACACCACTAATTTTATGTTTGACTTCCACCAAAACGGTTCAAATGTTTCGAACCGTTGCAACGTCTCAAATGTTTCGAACCGTTGCGGGGAGTCGACCAAGGGCAATCACGCCATTCGACACAACAACGAAATGATTCGTCGCAACAACGAGAACATTTCGCGCCTGGTGCGAAACATCGACACGTTTCGGCGAACCAATGAGATTGTGTTAACGAGCCGACCTGGTACGGATCGGAACAATAATGAGAAGGCTAATATGGAGGACAAGAGACTTGGTGACTTCAACAGCGGTAGAAACCAGAATGACCCCAACAACAAAAGTAGTAGCAAAGGATTGGAGCTCAGTAAAGGTTAGAATCTAGTTAGATAGAGATAGAGAGATAGAAAAAAAATGATAGTGGGAACGGCAAGAACGGAGGTCTTATCATTCCGAAACCAAAGAGGAGAAAGCCAGCTGTTCCGAGAATGAATCGATTTTCCGGTTCGTTTTTGTTAAGCTACGCCGAGCAAGACCACTGAATGGATGAGTGACATGAACGGCCATGCCTTAAGGATTTACTAGCAGTAATCCGGAGCAAAGCAACGGATTCCGGCTAGTAAAAAATAAATAATTACTAAGGTCTCTACCTGAAGTAGCTTATCATAGGTACTCGCTGACACGAGGAATCTGCCATCTTCCAGATGCATCTCCCGATTCTCCAGCAAATTGTTCAACACAGGTAGAACGTTTCTTTCTGCTTTCTCTATGCCTTCTAGTATCAGAACTCGGCCTTCTATAGCAGCACGAACTGCACTCTAGAAAGTGTGAAAATAGTGGGAATAAACTCATTATCTCATTAATCAATAAAAATACACAGATGAAAAAAAAAAATGGAGAAGAGATTGACTTAAGACCTCAAGAACTAAGAACTTGTGTTGCACATTTCTTTCGGCTTTCTCTATGCCCTCCAGAATATACACTCGGTCTTCTATTGCAGCTCGAACTGCACTCTGGAAACGTGAAAATGGTGTTGGAATAAATTCTAAATAATACAATCAAGTGCAAAATAATTCAAGAAAGTTTGATATTAGAACTTTTTTTATAATCAACAACACATTTTTCAATTGAAATGGAGCCAATGTGGGTACAAAATCCAATGTGGGTACATTGAAGATGAAAATGTGAGCCTTTAGGTTAAAATAATAATAAAGGTTGTCACAGTAAGTAAGGCCTCTTGCACATGGGAAGCAGAGTCACTCAAATTTTAGTAGTGTGGAGTTGTGAAAATCCAAACCTATGAAAATGATAAACACCTCCCACATTGGAGCTGCACAAATATCATAGGTTTGGATTTTCAAGTGGGGTCATGCAACTACACTTCTAGCGTGCAAGACACCTAAAAGGGAAAGAAAGCCACACTGCAGGTACCTACCTGATCATAATATATAGCAGTGCCATTCACAATTTCTCGTCTCTGTTTGATGTCAGCCTCTGTGGTGTCCCGAGACAAACAAATGTACTCGACTTCCCTCTGTGTCAATTCTAAATAGGACATGGCCAGACTGCGCCTCAGAGAGCCTGGCTTTCCAATAAGGAACACGTCTTGAGACATGTTGTCCTTCTGAAGAATCCATCGCAGATGGGACAACCAGTCTTGAGTTAGGGCATCTGTGTTCACTGAAAATAAATAAATCAGGGTAAACCTTACATACTCTTGAGAGTTAATTGCAATGGTCATTTGGTCTTTATAACCTTTGGTATTCACATGTTCTTCTGTCTTGTTTCTGTGTACTATTCTGCCCTCCTTAATGAAAAGGCAGTATATCCAAATTCCTAACTTTTCAGGAAACGTCATTGAAGTTTTTGGCAGTCATTTCTGAGACCTGTGCCGAAATTTGTGTCATTTGCAAATTTTTCTCTTGAATTTAGGTTTAAAAGTTCATATTTTATCATTAATTGATGCTAAAATTCTGAAAAATAAAGTGGAAAAGAGGTAAATTAAGAAGACTGTGGTACTCACAAAGCAAGAACGCAATACATCATTGGATATGCTGCCTTCTTATTTACTATGAAGTTTTCTTGGATTTGCTGCTTTTTTTCGTAGTTGTGAACAGACTTATCAAGTGGATATACTGCCTTTCATATCTTGAATTCCAATCTAAAAGTTTTTCACCACATTTTTCATAATTATCAGTCAGTTTAAGTTGTGTTGACAGTTTTTGTTCATTAGTTTCGATCCATTAGTTTTGATCAATGTCTATTTAAAAACTAGTACACTAGAAAACACACATTTTTTAACACTGTCAAATACTTTTAAAATACTTATCTTTTTTTTAAAATAAAATTAAAATTTTGCATTATTTTAAAACAAAAACTGTCAACACAACTTAAACTGACTGATAATTATGAAAAATGTGATGAAAAACTTTTAGATTGGAATTCAAGATATGAAAGGCAGTATATCCACTTGATAAGTCTGTTCACAACTACGAAAAAAAAAGCAGCAAATCCAAGAAAACTTCATAATAAATAAGAAGGCAGTATATCCATGGATATACTGCTTTCTCTCTTAAATACTCTTAATGTCTGGCGCTTACTGCTTTGCTCTTTAGCATGGCAGAGATAATTTTGGGATATACTGCCTTCTTCCTTGTCTGTGCTCCTTGTATCTTCGTTGTTTTTTTTCGTAGACTGTTTTTGATGCGTTTTTTGAATTCTACGCATAAAAATACGTGGGTACAGATATATAACTCAAAATGTCAAATTTTGGACTTACTGCCCTCTTTTTTAGCAGGGCAGACCTAATAACCATCCAAACATAACCTTTTAAGAAGTTCATAATTTAGGCTTCGGATAATTTTTTAATCTATTTTGCTGATACGTACTAAGTAGATAATTATGTACCTTTGTATAAAAAATACTAAGGTATCTAGGTACTTAGTAGGTACTATGATCTTGAGAAGTCAAAAGTCACTCTGTATAAGCTAGATAACATTTGTAAAAAGGGTCCGGATTTTCAAAATCAAAATTGATAGTGCTAAAATATAATTTTTAATATACATGACTTTTAGAATGACTGCTTGTTTGTTTTAGTAGAACTAATTTAACATGTGTTGTAATTAGAAACTTAAAAAAGAAGACTTATTTGATATCAACGTCACAAAAATAGTTATACTGGCAACAAAACAGAATATAAATTTCAAAGAATCACATAGAAGTTTTTGCCTCGTCTATTAAAGTATTCAAATGAAAAATGTCAACTATCCAATTTTTTTTTTTTTGAAGAGGTTTGACAGAGGGAACTTTAACTGCTAGGGTCTTATCGTCCCGAAATCGAAGAGAGAAGGAAGACAGGATAGGAGAAAGCCAGCCGTTCCGAGAACGAACATTATCCCATCAGGATAAAATCCGCCCCGGGTAGGAATCAAACCCGCGGCCTAGCCCTTAAAAGGCAGACGCACTACCAACTAAGCTAACTAGGCTGGCCGTTTTCCTTTTCTCTTTGATTTTGGAATGATAAAACCCTGGCAGTTGCAGTTCCCTCTATCAAACCTCTTTAAAGAAAAGAAAAAACACACAGTAGATGCTGTAGGCCATATTAATTTTTTTTTTTCTTATTATTATTAATAATATTAAAATACAACCTGTTGCAGAGTGAATGTACAGACTCATGTTTCTACACCCAATTTCAAAAATTGAACTTTGAACTCTGATGTAACAAGAAAACCAATCTTACCCATTCTAAGACTCTCGGCAGCTGATGTTTTGTGCATGGAAACGTTAGAGGAGTAATATTTGATGGATAGAGTTAACTTGTTGTTGTTGATAGCTCGGCATTGAAGTACTCGGTTCAAGACGTTCATCCGTCGAATGGAGCTGTGAATATTTGAAGAATTCATAGTGGTTTCTTAAGGAATAAGGACGATTTTATGGCAATTTAGTAAGGCAAAACAGACACAAAACATAGAAAATATTTGGAAATTACATCTGGAATTACTTATTACCTACCTACATACATTAAATAAAATTAACAAAAAAGAATAAAGATCTTTTCTTTTTCTTTTCAAAAATTTTGAAATTTTTGAATCCTTATCACAGCGTTGCCGCTGATGGCGAAATCTCAACAGTGTTGCATGTGTTCATTTTGGTGCGCGTTGATTTTTGAAATTTTTAACGCGCATTTTTTTATCAGTCCAAAAATCCCGCCGACAGAAAGTCCAAATCCCGCCGGCATGAAAGTCCAGATCCCGTCGACAGAACGTCCGAATCCCACCGATAGAACGACCAAATCCCGCCAATAGAAAGTCCAAATCCCGTCGACAGAACGTCCGAATCCCACTGATAGAACGACCAAATCGCGCCAATAGAAAGTCCAAATCCCGCCGACAGAAAATGCAAATCCCGCCGACAAACTTTGTGGGTAGAATTCTTTTCAAGGGTAATGCGCCACAGGCGAAATTTTCAAATAAATTTTCAAATATGTTTAAATCAGAAATCCTAGTATAAATATAAAATGAAATAACTGCACACTGTCAAAATAATCTCCTGAAAAATATAGGCCAATGCGCCGCAGGCGTTTTTTTATGCCAGATGAAAATTTACTGTTTGTGTAATTTTGTATTTGGGTTAAAAGTTAAAAATCTTGAGCTAATATCGATTATGACATCATAATCATAATCCGTATTTTTAAACCCTGATCCCTGACTCAACCGGAAAATATGCGGTGACTCACGGGATAAACGATGACGTCACGACTGTTAAAAAAAGAGAGGGAAATTTTCAGGAAAGTAGGGGAAATTCTTTTCAAAAGTAGGAGAAGTTGTTTACATTTTTGCGCCAAGAAAGAGAGAAACCGAGAAGGCTAGCTTCACGCTGGTTCCAAAAGTGAAAAAATTTCTGGATCCAAAAGGAAATGTGCATGTAATTTTAACTTTCTTGAATTTTATTCCTTTTAAAAAGTGATAGTACAGTTTAAACGTTGACTTTTACTGTGACCATTAATTCCATTTTATATTGAGTGTACTGTGGAAACCTCCTGCCCGTCAAATCATCTGTGTTCGGTAACGAAATCAAAATGTCTTCACAGCTGAACCCTGCCTATGAAGCCATTGGCAAAGGCTTTGTACAACAGTATTACGCCCTGTTTGACGATCCAGCTCAGGGCCCAATCTGATTCACATGTACAATGCTAAGTACGGTCTACCGATAGGTACCTGTGATGTCCATCTCCAACAGGGCAAGTCCCTGTGGACCCTCTACTGTCCACTAAGAGAAAAAGGAGTATCCCCGGCAACATGCTTACTAGCCTCTAATTTAGTCCATCTTGAAACCTGGGATATTAATCCCTTTGCCGTCGTTTGTATGAAACCAAAGTAAGAGACGAAAAATGTTGCCATTTCATGTCATTTCTTGAAATAACTGGCTGATTTCATGAAATTTGCAAGATTTTCATTTCCAAGTAAACTAAAGTTTATGCTTTAGCTGCATACATACTGACGGTGAATTTAGATAAACCTATTGTATGAATCTATTTGCCTTTGGTCCTGCTCTCATGAATAGTAAGCTGACTAGATCAGCATATTTATGTCACCTACAAATTGGAACATGTTGAAATGTACAATATTTGAAATGTTTTTGTTTCTTTCACTTTCCAGGACTGAAAGCTTCCATTTATGACATTCTGAGGAATACAATTGCAAGTGCTGGTAAAAAATTGATGAAGAAATTCATGTAAGTTTATTGATGAGTTTTAAAGTGTTCATCCCAGGAGATTTTATATACACAACAAAAGGAGATTCGAATGAGAAGAGATAAAAAAATAATAATAATAATAACAATAAAGGAACAAAAAGTTCTTTGTCACTGATTTTAGAATAGATCAAGTTTCTCCCTCCCCCTTTTGTTTACAATATTCATATCCTGATTGTTTCAATTGATTTCTTTTCAACAGAGTCTGTCATTTCAAAGGATCAATAGAATTATTACCGCAGTAGACTCTCAACCAATGTTTGACGGAGGTGTTTTAATCAATGTTCTTGGAAGATTACAGGTAAAATTTATTCTTTGAATTTCCAAAGGGAAAAATGGAAACCACGTTTTAGTTCATACTCTGATGTCGATAATTTTATTTAATTCTACACAATTCCAACTTGCTTATTTGTGGAAGCACATGATTGAAATAGTTGAGAATTTTAGAACATTTGCAGAGGTCCACTAAATAGCTACATATTTGAATAAGCACTCTGAAGATTAAATGAATAAATAATAATAGAAGGTTAAATTAAATATTATATGGTCCAAATAAAGGTCCATGCCAAATTTGGTGCTTTCCTGACGAAATGCAGCTTTTTTGACGTTAGGCCACCGACTATTAGGGTTATTAGCCATTCTTCTCCCTGTTTATAGTCCCACAGCCAGACGCTAGTCTACTCTCTGTTTAACGTCTCTTAGACAAAGTTTGGTACTAAAGTGATGTTAAACTTCCATCTAACGATATAGTACCTACTTACTTTGAGAACGGCTTCACTCAAACAATGAAACGACGCTTACCTATTTATATAATCAAGCAAAGTTTTATGCTTAAGCATCATTCAATAGGATAAGGAAAGTCGTGTGATGTTCACACCAGATTTTTACATAAAATAATGATGGTAAATTCAGCTGCATGGTTAGGTGAAGTTGGGCCAATCACCAGCCACTCACAATCAGAATAGATAAATCAGATCTATAACCTGACAGAGTCAGTTTTACCTGATATTGTGTATGCTCATCAGGTATCAGGTAGACCTGACAGGCGGACCTGATCAGGTGTACCTGTCAGGTCTACCTGATAGTGAATGGCTGGCCTTGGACAAACTTTGCGTCATGTCGCGTCGTGGGAACACAAAACTTGACAGAAAGAAAAGATGTAAGGATGCAATGCTACCCGGATCACCCGGATGGCCTATCTAATGCGATAAAATCTAAATCTTCACACAGATATAGGCTTAGACAGTCCCTGTTTCGCATTGCAGACACCAGCCTAACATATTATTAAGCGTCTTGAACATTTTTCCTCAATTATCCTTTCTCTCCTGTGTGAGATATTAAACTCGGAACTCGGAAACGATATTATATTACAAGAAAGGCGGAGAAAGAGAGTGAAGGAGAGATAGGGAAAGAGAGGGATAGAGTGAGAAAGAGAGTAGGGGAAGTAGGGAGAGAGAGAGAGAGAGAAAGGAGGAGAAAGAGAGAGCAGGGGAGGTAGGGGGAGAGAGAGAGAGAGAGAGAGAGGAGTCGAAAGAGAGTAAGGGAAGTAGGGAGTGAGAGAGAGAAAGGAGGAGAAAGAGAGAGCAGGGGAAGTAAGGAGAGAGAGAGGAGTCGAAAGAGAGTAAGGGAAGTAGAGAGTGAGAGAGAGAAAGGAGGAGAAAGAGAGAGCAGGGGAAGTAAGGAGAGAGAGAGGAGTCGAAAGAGAGTAGGGGAAGTAGGGAGTGAGAGAGAGAAAGGAAAATAAAGAGAGAGCAGGGGAGGTAGGGGGAGGGAGAGAGAGAGAGAGAGGAGGGAAGGTAGGGGGATAGAGGGAGAGAGAGAGAGAGAGAGAAAGGAGGAGAAAGAGAGTAAAGGAGTGAGAAAGAAAGAGCAGGGGAGGTAGGGGGAGAGAGAGGAGTGGAAAGAGAGTGAAGGGGAGGTAGTTGGATAGATAGAGAGAAAGGAGGAGAAAGAGAGAGCAGGGGAGGTAGTTGGATAGAGAGAGAGAGAGAGAGAGAGGGAGGGGGAGATAGAGAACGGAGGAAAAGAGAGTGAAGGAGAGGTAGGAAGAGGGAGAGAAGAGAAGGAGGAAAGGTAGGGGATAGACAAGGAGAAAGAGGGAGGGGAGGAAGAGGGGAGGGGAGAAAGAGGAGGAGGGAGGGGGAAAAAGAATGTTCTTGTTCTTGGCTTCTTGGGCAGGCATGTCAAACTTACAGGCCGCTGCGGGCCAAATTATGCAACATGCCGCGGACTTATGATCGATTCAAAAATGATCGACACGGACTATGATCGAAGAGAATAAGGAGCAGAGAAGAAGTAGTAGCATAAAATCAGCCCCGGGCGGGAATCGAACCCGCGGCCTAGCGCTTACAACGCAGACGCACTACCAACTAAGCTAACTAGGCTGGCTCTTTGTACGAACCGATTTGGCAGGTTTTTCTCATCTTCACAGATCGGCTTCCTCTGAGGATAAACTTTTGAAATTCAGGTATCCTTTACAATATTTATACTCTGTGTTTACTTCAGGTTCGGGGCACGGTGCTAAGAAACACAGGAAGGGACATAGGAAAGCCAAGTCCAGTAATGGAAGAAATGACAAACCTATGGATCAATCAGAAGACGAGCTGGAGTGTAGCGAAGATATTAACGATACATTTCGGTAAGATATGTATCACTAAAGCTAATAGATCAGTTGCGCTTACTTGGGTGATGTTTCAAAGTCATAGAGCAGGAAAAATGAGGACCAACGGAATTTTTATTGACTCTATTGACGTTAATAGAGCTCTATCAAACAAAAGTATTTTCTTTTCTTCACAGATATGTTATCATGATGAGAAAAGAGACGGACACCGCGTTCACGAATAGACTAAACGAATACTCAAATAGGATTGGAGAATTTTCAACCAATAGAAACAGCGAATACTCAAATCAGTTGCGCTTACTTGGGTGATGTTTCAAAGTCATAGAGCAGGAAAAATGAGGACCAACGGAATTTTTATTGACTCTATTGACGTTTAATAGAGCTCTATCAAACAAAAGTATTTTCTTTTCTTCACAGATATGTCATCATGATGAGAAAAGAGACGGACACCGTGTTGACGAATAGACTAAACGAATACTCACATAGGATTGGAGAATTTTCAACCAATAGAAACAGCGAATACTCAATCAATAGGACTAATGACTACTCAAATAAAATCAAGTAAAAAAATGCTGGTAAATCGTGAACTTTGACGTCACGGCATACGCTCCCGTAGGCGATGACGTCACATCAAATGTCCCGAGCAAAGCATCAAATGTCCCGCAGGCAACGCATTAATGTGTTTGTGCGCACACGTTTCTGCGCAGTTCTTTCTACTTTTCCACTAGCGCGCTTGCATAGTAGCGCTACCTAACGGACAAAAAAAAACAACAACTGCGTAAAGTCTGACATCACACATAGCCCCCTCCTAACCCTAGGACCCTAGTAATTAATTAGTTATATGTACTAGAATATTGACGTTAATAGAGCTCTATCAAACAAAAGTATTTTCTTTTCTTCACAGATATGTCATCATGATGAGAAAAGAGACGGACTCCGCGTTAACGAATAGACTAAACGAATACTCAAATAGGATTGGAGAATTTTCAACCAATAGAAACAGCGAATACTCAATCAATAGGACCAATGACTACTCAAATAAAATCAACGAATACTCAATCAATAGGACCGGTGACTACTCGAGAAACCAGCGACTAATCAACGACCACTCAACGCACCGAACCAACGAAAAAATCCTCGAGTACTCAAACAGAATCGACGAAAATCCCCGACCTGGGAAGAGCCACCAATATACCGCGACAGAGGGCAACGAACCTTCGCGAAGATTTACGAGAGTTGACGAGCCTTCCCGAAGATTCACGACAATTGACGAACCTTCGCGAAGGTTCACGACAATTGACGAACCCTGGGGACAACCCATGTATGGAGCGGCCAATGGGGGCCGACCTTATACCGCGGCAAGTAAGCCGCAGCTACATATTTTTATGCCATAAAATCCGCCCCGGGCGGGAATCGAACCCGCGGCCTAGCGCTTACAAGGCAGACGCACTACCAACTAAGCTAGCTAGGCTGGCTAAAGAAGGTTTGATAGAAGGAACTGTAACTGATAAGGTCTTCTCGTCTCTCGAGCGGAGAGGAAAGGCAGACAGGAAAGGTGAAAGCCAGCGGTTAAGTGAACGAACCCTATATGTTAAGGAAGACAGGGTAGGAGAAAACCATGCAGCCGTTCCGAGAACGACCCAATGTGAAAGCTTAAGCAGCTGAAGGAGAATTTGGACTCGGCCCTGAGGTAGTCGGTGTGCATACACCTACTAGTGTTTAATCCCTTCTGATATCTCACCCAATCTAATTGGAGGTGTAATAATGGAGGAGGAGGAGGAGGAGGAGGAGGAGGAGAAGAAGGAGGCGAAGAAGGAGGAGGAGGAGAAGAAGAAGGAGGCGAAGAAGGAGGAGAAGGAGGAGGAGGAGAAGAAGAAGGAGGCGAAGAAGGAGGAGAAGGAGGAGGAGAAGAAGGAGGCGAAGGAGGAGGAGGAAGAGGAGGAGAAGAAGAAGGAGGAGAAGGAGGAGGAGAAGAAGAAGGAGGCGAAGAAGGAGGAGAAGGAGGAGGAGGAGAAGAAGAAGGAGGCGAAGAAGGAGGAGGAGGAAGAGGAGGAGAAGAAGAAGGAGGAGGAGAAGGAGGAGGAGGAGAAGAAGGAGGCGAAGAAGGAGGAGGAGGAGGGAATAATGGAGGTGTAATAAGACTCCTGGATAAAATCCGCCCCGGGCGGGAATCGAACCCGCGGCCTAGCGCTTACAAGGCAGACGCACTACCAGCTAAGCTAACTAGGCTGGCTAATGTCCTACAGTTTACTGAGCCACTATGACTAATAGTGGCTACCTACTTGAGAATAGTACAGCATACGAGTATAATATGTATAATGACAATGGTGGTGCATTTTTGTCGCAAAAAACTTCTGGAAAACTTTTGCCTCAACTTTCACTTCAATTAATTTACCCAGAGCTGTTTGAGGAAGTCTGAATAAGTTTTAATAAAACGCTGCACTGAATAAGATAATTGAAAAAGCAATTACTTTTGCAAACCTTCCAGTGTGCTAGATAAAGTTTCGTGTTAAAAATGTTCAAATTAAAACAGTAAAAAAAAAAAAAAAAGATGTTTGATAGAGGGAACTGAAACTGCTAAGGTCTTATCGTCCCGAAAGCGAAGGAAGAACGAAGAACGAACCTTATCTGTTTAACACCCCGGGCGAACTTTATCCGCCCCGGGCGGGAATCGAACCCGCGACCTAGCGCTCATAAGGCAGGGGCGCTACCCACCAAGCTAACTAGGCTAGGTAAAAAAGAGTTTAAAATAACTTAGATGGAATTTTATGGGATTTTGCCGAAAACATTACCTAACGAAAGTTCTTTTCTATCACATTATTTTTTTAATAATATGTCTCGACCCTATAATATTTTTTTTATTTTTTTTCAGCATAGGTAAATCTCTTTTTTTCCTCCTCCTCCTCCTCCTCCTCCTCCTAATATTTTTATTTTTTTTCAGCATAGGTAATTCTCTTTTTTTCCTCCTCCTCCTCCTCCTCCTCCTCCTCCTCCTCCTCCTCCTCCTAATAAATCTTTCTTTTACTTTTCTTTTTTTCGTGTTCACAAAACTTCGTGAGACAAAAAAAGTTAGATAACATCTGTCTCCTATCTTGTTTGGGTGACTTGAAAGTAGGCCAAGGGCACAAAGAAGTATGCTGTATGAGCAGTTAGTAGTATATTCCTCCCCATGACCTAATTTTCCTCTTTTCTAAGGGGGAAACAAACATGTACCTAAGTACAAAGAAAACCCTACTAGGACCAGTCATTTTTCCCTGTTTTATTTTAGCGCAATTTTTATATCGTAAATCGTAACAATGATTTAGGAAAATGATAGTGGTCTTATCGTTCCGAAATCGAATAGAAAAGGATGGGAGAAAGGCAGCCGTTCCGAGAACGAATCTGATATTAGGAGTTTGCCCTGGGCGGTCTTACCTGATAGGAGGGGGTGGGTATGTTCCGCGCCTGAAATCTAGACCTCAGGGGCGGATCCAGAGGGTTCCCAATGTACTGCGGGACAGGTAGTCCCAGGGCCGGACAAGTCTTACCTGATAGGAGGGAGTGGGTATAAACACTGTCAAATACTTTTAAAATACTTATCTTTTTTTAAAATAAAATTAAAATTTTGCATTATTTTAAAACAAAAACTGTCAACACAGTATAAAAGGCAGTATATCCACTTGATAAGTCTGTTCACAACTACGAAAAAAAGCAGCAAATCCAAGAAAACTTCATAGTAAATAAGAAGGCAGTATATCCATGGATATACTGCTTTCTCTCTTAATGTCTGGCGCTTACTGCTTTGCTCTTTAGCATGGCAGAGATAATTTTGGGATATACTGCCTTCTTCCTTGTCTGTGCTCCTTGTATCTTCGTTGTTGTTTTTTTTCGTAGACTGTTTTTGATGCGTTTTTTGAATTCTACGCATAAAAATACGTGGGTATAGATATATAACTCAAAATGTCAAATTTTGGACTTACTGCCCTCTTTTTTAGCAGGGCAGTATTATTGTCTAATACAGCTCTTCTACTACCTAACTTCTTCTGGGCTTTCCACATAGAAACAAGTGTCCATGATAAAGTCTACTTAAGTAATTAATCAAGGTAATGGGACACTTTTGAGATACCTAATTGTTTCCCTTTATTGATTTTTGAAGCTTCTAATTACCATTCAGATTGGTAGCTCTGGGGATCAGAGGGTAGTAAGAACTTACAATATTTGCTTGGTACATTTTCTTTGTTTTTTGCCTGTTTGACTGTTTTGGTCACATCTCCGATTGTAATTTTTGTCACATCAGATTCTGGAAATTAATAATAATGAGGAATACTGTTAAAGAAACATTAAAAAGGTAGGTTCTTAATAATAATTGTTAGTTTTACAATGTGTTCTTCTCCTAGGCTTAGAAAAAAAAAAACCTGAAGTTGTTTATTCTCAAAACAGCTGGCTTTCCAATATCCCGTTTTCCTTTTCTCTTTGATTTTGGAATGATAAAACCCTGGCAGTTGCAGTTCCCTCTATCAAACCTCTTTAAAGAAAAGAAAAAACACACAGTAGATGCTGTAGGCCATATTATTATTATTTTTTTTATTATTATTAATATTAAAATACAACCTGTATCTTTTTTTTTTTTTTAAAGAGGTTTGACAGAGGGAACTTTAACTGCTATGGTCTTATCGTCCCGAAATCGAAGAGAGAAGGAAGACAGGATAGGAGAAAGCCAGCCGTTCCGAGAACGAACATTATCCCATCAGGATAAAATCCGCCCCGGGTAGGAATCAAACCCGCGGCCTAGCCCTTAAAAGGCAGACGCACTACCAACTAAGCTAACTAGGCTGGCCGTTTTCCTTTTCTCTTTGATTTTGGAATGATAAAACCCTGGCAGTTGCAGTTCCCTCTATCAAACCTCTTTAAAGAAAAGAAAAAACACACAGTAGATGCTGTAGGCCATATTAATTTTTTTTTTTCTTATTATTATTAATAATATTAAAATACAACCTGTTGCAGAGTGAATGTACAGACTCATGTTTCTACACCCAATTTCAAAAATTGAACTTTGAACTCTGATGTAACAAGAAAACCAATCTTACCCATTCTAAGACTCTCGGCAGCTGATGTTTTGTGCATGGAAACGTTAGAGGAGTAATATTTGATGGATAGAGTTAACTTGTTGTTGTTGATAGCTCGGCATTGAAGTACTCGGTTCAAGACGTTCATCCGTCGAATGGAGCTGTGAATATTTGAAGAATTCATAGTGGTTTCTTAAGGAATAAGGACGATTTTATGGCAATTTAGTAAGGCAAAACAGACACAAAACATAGAAAATATTTGGAAATTACATCTGGAATTACTTATTACCTACCTACATACATTAAATAAAATTAACAAAAAAGAATAAAGATCTTTTCTTTTTCTTTTCAAAAATTTTGAAATTTTTGAATCCTTATCACAGCGTTGCCGCTGATGGCGAAATCTCAACAGTGTTGCATGTGTTCATTTTGGTGCGCGTTGATTTTTGAAATTTTTAACGCGCATTTTTTTATCAGTCCAAAAATCCCGCCGACAGAAAGTCCAAATCCCGCCGGCATGAAAGTCCAGATCCCGTCGACAGAACGTCCGAATCCCACCGATAGAACGACCAAATCCCGCCAATAGAAAGTCCAAATCCCGTCGACAGAACGTCCGAATCCCACTGATAGAACGACCAAATCGCGCCAATAGAAAGTCCAAATCCCGCCGACAGAAAATGCAAATCCCGCCGACAAACTTTGTGGGTAGAATTCTTTTCAAGGGTAATGCGCCACAGGCGAAATTTTCAAATATGTTTAAATCAGAAATCCTAGTATAAATATAAAATGAAATAACTGCACACTGTCAAAATAATCTCCTGAAAAATATAGGCCAATGCGCCGCAGGCGTTTTTTTATGCCAGATGAAAATTTACTGTTTGTGTAATTTTGTATTTGGGTTAAAAGTTAAAAATCTTGAGCTAATATCGATTATGACATCATAATCATAATCCGTATTTTTAAACCCTGATCCCTGACTCAACCGGAAAATATGCGGTGACTCACGGGATAAACGATGACGTCACGACTGTTAAAAAAAGAGAGGGAAATTTTCAGGAAAGTAGGGGAAATTCTTTTCAAAAGTAGGAGAAGTTGTTTACATCAGAGGGTTCCCAATGTACTGCGGGACAGGTAGTCCCAGGGCCGGACAAGTCTTACCTGATAGGAGGGAGTGGGTATGTTCCGCGCCTGAAATCTAGACCTCAGGGGCGGATCCAGAGGGTTACCAATGTACTGCGGGACAGGTAGTCCCAGAGCAAGGACCCGGAAGTCTTCGCTCACTCGGACGAGGTTCCATTTGGACAGTTCAGTATCGCCGTGCTCCTGTAAAGAAGAAACAGTTAACAATCAATAGTCAACAAGTTTCAGACAAAAACCAAAACTGCCATAATACGGGCAGTTTCCCTTGGACTGTGTGGAGGTCGCTATAAGACAAGAAGTTGAAACATGGAAGAAGGTGCAGGAGTTCCCTGACAAATTAATTGTGTTTCAGATGATACTTTTTCATGCATCTAATATATAAAAATTATTATTTGTTTGTGTATTTTCATACATGAACAATTGATGTAATTATTATCAATGCATTTACTGTCATGAATAATCAAATGAATACTTGGTATTTCTCTGAATGCGGTGAGTCACGGGCTATTAATAAACGATGACGTCACGACTGTTCAAAAAAGAGAGGGAAGTTTTCAGGAAAGTAGGAGAAATTCTTTTCAAAAGTAGGAGGAGAAGTTGTTTACATTTTTGCGCCAAGAAACAAGAAAGAGAAACCGAGAAGGCTAGCTTCACGCTGGTTTCAAAAGTGAAAAAAAACGTCACGACTGTTAAAAAAAGAGAGGGAAATTTTCAGGAAAGTAGGGGAAATTCTTTTCAAAAGTAGGAGAAGTTGTTTACATTTTTGCGCCAAGAAAGAGAGAAACCGAGAAGGCTAGCTTCACGCTGGTTCCAAAAGTGAAAAAATTTCTGGATCCAAAAGGAAATGTGCATGTAATTTTAACTTTCTTGAATTTTATTCCTTTTAAAAAGTGATAGTACAGTTTAAACGTTGACTTTTACTGTGACCATTAATTCCATTTTATATTGAGTGTACTGTGGAAACCTCCTGCCCGTCAAATCATCTGTGTTCGGTAACGAAATCAAAATGTCTTCACAGCTGAACCCTGCCTATGAAGCCATTGGCAAAGGCTTTGTACAACAGTATTACGCCCTGTTTGACGATCCAGCTCAAAGGCCCAATCTGATTAACATGTACAATGTAAGTTACGGTCTAGATAGGTTTGATGTAGCACCTCCAACAGGGCAAGTCTCTGTGGACCCTCTACTGTCACAAGAGAAAAGAGGAGTTGATCCCGGCAACATGCTCACTATGCCCTCTAATATAGTCATCTTGAACCTGGGATATTAATCTGAGTTTGAATTTAGATAAACCTATTGTATGAATCTATTTTGCCTATGGTCCTGCTCTCTTGAATAGTAGCTGACTAGATCAGCACATTTATGCACCTACAAATTGGGAACATGTTGGAAAATGTACAATATTTGAAATGTTTTTGTTTCTTTTTACTTTCAGACTGAAACTTCATTTATGACATTTGAAGGAATCCAATTGCAAGGTGCTGTAAAAATTATGGAGAAATTCAATGTAAGTTTATTGATGAGTTTTAAAGTATTCATCAGGAGATTTATTATACA
>NW_007378386.1:58962-72467 GCF_000475195.1 Diaphorina citri | reverse complement strand
AAAAAAAAAAAAAAACCGAAAGAAGAAAAGGCGCACGATAATAAATAATGGAGAAATTCAATATAAATTAATTAGATGAATAGATATATACATAATAATTTAATAATAATAATTCAAATAGTAATAATAATAATAAACAATAAAGGAACAAAAAGTTCTTTGTCACTGATTTTAGAATAGATCAAGGTTTTCCCTCCCCCTTTTGTTTATAATATTCATATCCTGGTTGTTTCAATTGATTTCTTTTCAACAGAGTCTGTCATTTCAAAGGATCAATAGAGAGATTATTACCGCAGTAGACTCTCAACCAATGTTTGACGGAGGGTGTTTTAATCAATGTTCTTGGAAGGATTACAGGTATAAAATTATTCTTTGAATTTCCAAAGGGAAAAATGGAAAACCACGTTTTAGTTCATACTCTGATGTCGATAATTTTTTATTTAATTCTACACAATTCCAACTTGCTTATTTGTGGAAGCACATGATTGAAATAGTTGAGAATTTTAGAACATTTGCAGAGGTCCACTAAATAGCTACATATTTGAATAAGCACTCTGAAGATTAAATGAATAAATAATAATAGAAGGTTAAATTAAATAAAGGTTATAGAAATAAAGGAAATAAATAGAACATAAACAAAATTAGAAGGTTTAAGAAAAAAAAAAAAAAAAAAAAAAAAAAAACTTAACCTTTTCTAGGTAGGTTTTAAACAAGTGGACTTGAAACACACTGTATTTTATTTTTCAGACTGATGATGATCCACCACTTACCTATAGTCAGACATTTACTTTGAAACCAATTGCATCTAGCTTTTACGTCCAACACGATATATTCAGGCTAGGCCTACACGATAGCCTATGATGTGTACTTAAGTTCTGCCTTAAAAAATATGATAACCATTCTAAATTTATCTGTCGTCAAAGTGGCAAGTACTTTTGTAATGATTTGCATTTCACGGCTGACTAATTGCTGACTTTCTAATTGTTTTGGACTTTGCTAATCTAATTTTTAATAATAATCATTTTATTTGTTTGATTGGTATAATTTATTTTTGCTTATTGGTTGGTTACCTACTAGCATTTTGCCTTTCTTCTTTAAGAAATAATTTAGGTGCAAATAATGACCCCTATTTATAATGTGATGTACCCATAACTCCTAGGTCTATAATCTTATGTTGAAATGTTTGTTAATTGATACTTTAGTTTGAGGTTGACAAACAATTTAACATGAGATTGCAGATCTGGCTATTAAGTCTCTTTTTTCTATACTTGTTCAATTCAAGTTTTGGAAATGATCATTTCTTTTTAGTATTTAGTTCTCTGATAGAAGATTACGTAGGTAGATTTTACTCAAAATTCTAGTGTTCCAAAATTTTGATTTATAACAGTTTAATTATTTATTCTGCAGTATGCTGTAAAGCTTTGTATTAACTTTTCATCCCAGCTTTACCAATCCCATTTCTTAAGAGCTAACCAGTTGAATTTCAGAACTTGTCTATTATTTTGTGTTTGGTACCTACTTAACTTTTATTACTTAAAGCAAATAATATCCCCTGCCAAGTAATACTAATGTCCCCTGCCAAATTTAACATTATCTCTATGACCAATATCTATTAATGCACATTAAGTACTCGTAGTTACAATTAGGTTGAAGGTCTTTTCACACAAGGTCTATTTTCAGTCATTATGAAACAAGGTATTTCTTTTAAGGGGGCTTCATGGAAGGCCCAATCAGGCCAAAAATCTGCTTGGAAAAATACATTTATCATTTATGGTTAGCCCAGTGGTAACGCGCTTGCTTGCCATGCAGAAGGTCCCAGGTTTGATGCCCACTATCATTAGAAAAATTTACTCGTTTTTCGACTGCAAATATTTCAATGGGACAAAAGTCAGAAGGAAAAAAAATGATAAAAAAAAATGGAACGTGTTTTCCTTCTGAAATTGCATTATCTTTTAAGACAGTTTCCTGGTCTAAAGTTTGTGTGAATGGAGCTTGAGATAAACAATGTTGTAACTCGTAAATAATCAGCACTTTGTTATCTTGTATCTGCACATTTCCTGTACTAATATTGCTTACCTAATGATTTTGGTTTCCAAGAAAGCTCAATTCCTCCTCTTCAGGTCATGTCACAGTACGTTCTAGGAATCTGCACATTTCCTGTACTAATATTGCTTACCTAATGATTTTGGTTTCTAAGAAAGCTCAATTCCTCCTCTTCAGGTCATGTCACAGTATGTTCTAGGAACTGCTTCTAAGAAATTGTGCCAAAATTCTACACACTTCACATGCATACAAGCATGATCACGTGACAATAAAATACAAATATTTTCATTACTACCCATCCCCCACCCATCTCTCTCTTGCATTATACTCTTCTCCCATCAATCTCCCACTGCACATTTCCTGTACTAATATTGCTTACCTAATGATTTTGGTTTCTAAGAAAGCTCAATTCCTCCTCTTCAGGTCATGTCACAGTACGTTCTAGGAACGGTCAAATATTTTACATATGATTAGAGAAGAGTGAACATACTGTCACTTGAATGACTGATGTGAATAGTTACTCTCATTTTTTATTCACCAGTAAGCATATTCATACTGTGACTTGAATGACTGATGTGAATAGTTACTCTCATTTTTTATTCACCAGTAAGCATATTTTGATAGAGGGAACCGTAACAAAGAAGGTCTCAAAATTGGAGAGAGAAAAATAGAAGAAAACCAATCGTTTCAATAATGTACCTTATCTGTGTAGGACAAATTTTGCATCGGGCGGGAATCGACCCCGCGACCTAGTGCCTTACACGCGAGCTACCCTCTGTGTCTGGAGCATGACCTGCACTAAGCATATTTTGATAGAGGGAACCGTAACAAGGGAGGTCTCAAAATCGGAGAGAGAAAAATAGAAGAAAACCAATCGTTTCAATAATATACCCCTTATCTGTGTAGGACAAATTTTGCATCGGGCGGGAATCGACCCCGCGACCTAGTGCCTTACACGCGAGCTACCCTCCGAGCTAAAATATTTTAACTGTACTGTGTCTGGAGTATGACCTGCATTTTAGCGTTTGAGAGTTTTGAAAATCGTGATATAAAAATGTACAAATTCTATCACTCTACCATTTTCTAATACAATGCTCCTTTTTTTCTGTTTCCCCACAGTGTGATGACGATCCTCCCCACGCTTACTCGCAAATCTTCGTTCTGAAACCCCTAGGCGCCTCGTTCTACTGTCAGCACGATATTTTCCGACTGGGCATTCACGATACTGCCTAGGCGGACTGAAAGGCAAACTACTCTAAGAGTGAAAGGGTACCCCTTTTTTCCTTGGGGGAATTTTTTTTACGTAATGAAAATTGTCATAAATAATGTGAAGAAAATTTAAAACTTCATGGAACTTTCTGAACTTCTGAGGAAAATGGCCGAATGGTCAATATTCCAGACATTTGTCTACAACTTTCTGAACTTCAATATATTTTGTGAAGAAACGTCAAATGAATAGTGGAAATTTGAAGAAAAAACTTCACTATTTTGTGAAGAAACCAATGGTTCTGAAAGAAAAGAAGAGATAAAAATATCATAGTATCATAAGAAGAAGACACAGAATTGTCTACACTTCAATATTTTGTGAAGAAGAAGAAGAAAATTAAGAATTTCAATATTTCCTGAATAAAAACTCCCTCCCTGCATCATATTTTGAAGGAGAAAAAAACTTCAATGTTTTGTAAAGAAGAAAAGCTCGATAATTTTTCCATCTTATATCCTGTAAATCAACCCTTATACTCATGGACCTGAGGAAGAACTATTGTAAGATTTTCCGAATCTCCCAACTTCAGAAGATGGATGACGAGGTCTAGTTTGGTGAACCTGCTGCTACAACAACGACAACCAACAACAACAACAACAACAACAACAACAACTTTGAACATGAAAAAAGTAGTGAATTACACTACGAAGAAAAAACTTCACTATTTTGTGAAGAAACCAATGGTTCTGAAAGAAAAGAAGAGATAAAAATATCATAGTATCATAAGAAGAAGAAAAACTTCACAGAATTGTCTACACTTCAATATTTTGTGAAGAAGAAAATTAAGAACTTCAATATTTTCTGAATAAAAACTCCCTCCCTCTGCATCATATCATATTTTGAAGGAGAAAAAACTTCAATGTTTTGTCAAGAAGAAAAGCTCGATAATTTTTGATGAAGGAAATTGATGCCATCTTATATCCTGTAAATCAACCCTTATACCCATGGACCTGAGGAAGAACTATTGTAAAATTTTCCGAATCTCCCAACTTCAGAAGATGGATGACAAGGTCTAGTTTGGTGAACCTGCTGCTACAACAACGACAACCAACAACAACAACAACAACAAAAAGATGGTTTGAACATGAAAAAAGTAGTGACTCACACTGCTTTCCTCAAACTTAGAGTAAATTACCAGTGTATACACAGAAAATGGAAAAGTAAAAGTCCGAAAAATGTGTATTTTTATCAACTAGAATTAGAGAAACTAGATTTTTAAGTGTTGGAATTTTACCAATTTTTTTTACATATTGTTTTTCCTTGTGCATTTTATTCTTAAGGAATTTTTTGATAAATGAAAATAATTTAGGTTTAAACTTTATGAAACATGTTGAATCTTTTGTTAACAAACTTAAAGGCTCTTTTCTTCACACTAAACTTATCTTTTGCACACTTTTTTTGTCGTTTAGGGAAAGCTTTATCCAAAAGCCAATGAAAGCCTTATTGTAAACGGATTGGTTTTGTGTAGAGGTTTCATGTAAGCAGGACTTGCAAGAGAAAATTACGTTTTGAGACAAATGATTGCAAAGTTTTGGTTTTTCTATAAATTTTAAGAGAAATGTAACTGAAGCCTTTTGTATCAAAATGTGAGTTTTGCTTGTGTGTCCTTCTTACCTGCATTTTAGCGTTTGAGAGTTTTGAAAATCGTGATATAAAAATGTACAAATTCTATCACTCTACCATTTTCTAATACAATGCTCCCTCATCTCACGAGATGTCATTGCAACTGATTGTGTAGGACAGTGATTCCCAAACTGGGGTCCTTGGGCCCCGAAGGGGGCGTGAAGGACTTTAGGTGCGGAATAACGTGGTGACATTAGTTTTTCGTTATCTTTCATTTTTGAGGTCTCGGTTGTAAGGGTATAGTTTGGACACCCCCTATTTCCAAGACCTCAAAAATGAAAGATAACGAAAAACTAATGCCACCACATTATTCAGCACCTAAAACTACACGGATTTGATATATCACATCCCTTGTTCAGGATGAAAAAAATCTCGCCCCCCGTACTTACCACTTACCAATAATAGCAATAGATTATGTGGTTCCGCATGAAATTCGACGTAAAATTCGAAAATGAAATAAAAAAATTGGGGTTCTCAATTGAAATTCGCGAGAAATGATCACTTTTATACAAAAAGTGCCACTTCCGGGGTTCGAACCGGGATTTTGATATAACCATCGAATTTGCCATGGGCCCTATCTTTAGAACAAAACAGAACTTCAATATTCCAAGCCGTTCAAAAGTTACAAGGGGTCTGACTAGGACTTCTGAGCCATGCTGTATATGTTTAAGATAAAGTTCTCTCGGGCGGGAATCGAACCCATGAGCTAGCGTACACAAGGCAGGCGCGCAACCCTTCAAGGTAATCAGGCTGGCTTACGATATGGATTTTACTCATCCATTTTGCACTTCGTTATAATTATGATTATTCATTTATTGCAATACCCTCTTTATCCTGTCTTCCTTCTCTCTTCGATTTCGGGACGATAAGACCATAGCAGTTACAGTTCCCTCTGTCAAACCTCTGAAAAAAAAAAAAGTTATTTTAGCTGAAACTGTATATCAAGGGGGGAGGTATCATTATCCTAATAGCTCACAATTTCCTATCCCGTCATTATCAGGTGGGGGTCTTGTCTACCTCTTCCTTTGTGATTACATCCCACCTCCTTTTCCTCCTCCTGCTCTTTCTCTACATTTTCTTCCTATTTTTCTTCCTTTTACTTCTCCTCCTCTTACTTATCTTCCTCTCCCTCCTTTCATCTCATTTTCCTCTTCTTTTACTTCTCCTCCTCCTTTTTTTTCGATGAGTTACAGTTTTTTTTGCAAACATACTTTTCAAGGATTTTGATGAAAAATTGAAAACTTCAAAGTTAAATATCTCAGTTTGATGATTTCCATTTATTGCCCTTTTTGCACCCAGCTCCTCAATTCTGTCACTTTCTTCTGTTTTCAGGTATGTGCCCAAAACAAAAATAAGTACCGAATACCTATACACATGGAATGTCAAGCTGGAGAAAGGTGAAAAGGTGAGTAGGAAGAAAGGTCACGCACGAGTTTACTCCCCTGTGGGCAATTTCTAAAAATTCTTTTTTAAAGAAGTTTTTTTTTTTAAAGAGGTTTGACAGAAGGAACTGTAACTGCTATCCTCCCCCCCCCCCTTTTTTTTTTTTTTTTTTTTTTTTTCTTCTTGGCCTGGTTCTTCTATTTCTTTTCGTTATTGTTCCTCTTCGTCACTTCGTCTTCTTATTCTTTTCTTCTGCTACTACGTCTTAATCTTGTTCCTTTTTTTTTCTTTTTCTTCTTCTTGTTCTTCCTCTCCTTCTTCTTGTTCTTCCTCTCCTTCTTCTTTTTTTTCTTCTTCTTGTTCTTCCTGTCCTTCTTCTTCTTCTTGTTCTTCTTCTCCTCCTTCTTCTTGTTTTTCCTCTCCTCCTTCTTCTTCTTTTTCTTCTTCTTATTCTTCTTTTTCATCATCATCTTCTTGTCCTTCTTTTTGTTCGTCTTCTTTTTATGCTGCTACTTTGTGTTAATCTTGTAATCTTGTTCCTTTTCTTGTTCTCCTTCTTCTTGTTTATGATTCTTTTTATTCTCCTCATCCTTTATCACCTTCTTCTTGTTCTTCTTTTTTTATTATTTTCCTTTTCATCCCTCCTCCTTTGCCTCCTTTTCCTCCTTTCTTTCTTCTCCTACATCTTCTCAGAAGGGAACGTGAGGGAAAAAATAAGAGGGGTAAGTCATATTTTCTCCCAGGGTTATAAAAACATCCCCCCCCTTCGCCAAGCTAATCGGACGAAAGTTGTATCCAAGATTATACACAACAGTGAAACCCTTCCAAAAACGACGTTACGAAATATTTCGTGTGGGGGACGAAGTTTGGGAGACGAAGTTTGGGGGACGAAGTTTGGGGGACGAAGTTTGGGGGACGAAGTTTGGCAAACGTCCCGAAATCCCCGAGTAAAATATCTAGTTGTGAACGAGTCGAGACAGTTTTAGGGGTTTACAATGGCTTTCCAAATTGGCTTCAACGCCCAAGACCACAGGACCCTATTGTCTGTTGATTATGGCTAGTTTATTGCGAGGGATATTGTTGTAAATGTTTTGTTCGTTTAAACAATATTGTTCACTTAAAGTGACTTAAACCATTCAAGTGCCATCTTCACATCCAGTCCTCTTTCTTGTTCCTCTGCTACAAACATCTTAATTTCCTCTGATGCAAACATCTTAATTTCCTCTGATGCAAACATCTTAATTTCCTCTGATGCAAACATCTTGATTTCCTCTGATGCAAACATCTTAATTTCCTCTGATGCAAACATCTTGATTTCCTCTGATGCAAACATCTTAATTTTCTCTGATGCAAACATCTTGAATTATATTAACTAAAGGTGTATCCAAACATAGTCGACCGGCCGTTGGGTAGTTTTGCGACGACAGGTACACCTGATCAGGTTCGCCTGTCAGGTCTACCTGATGAGTAAACACATGATAGTAGACCTGACAGGTACGGCTGAAAAGATCCAAATGTCAGGTTTACCTGATACCTGATGAGGTAGGACTACACACACTATCAGGTAGACCTGATCAGGTCTATCTGATAGTGGTGAGCCTTGGAGCATTGGGCATAAATGGGGAATCGACGATAGATAGAGGCGAAGACTTCAAACCGCATAGAACTGAGAACAAAACGCTCAATGTTCTTCCCTCCGCTCTGTTTTGAGCGTAATGCATATTGTGATTTCTAACTGCCCTTTTGCAAAGGCGTCATCCTTTGTCCTTTCATAACTATCTAATGATTTTTTAAGGCTTTAATGGCAGGATTCTCACTTGTTGAGCTCCTTCCACTCAACCGGAAACCTTGTTCTTGAATGAATCCTTGTTTAGACTGTGGGAGTAAAGGGACTTTTCAATCTCCTTCTAGCGGTATAAACAGGGTATATTCTATTCTATTCTACATCAAAGGCTTTCTATTTTTCTAAGAATAGAAACGACGCCATCCTCAATTAGTGCTCACTGCAGCATTGTAGGATTTTTCCAAATACATATATCGCAATAATCCAGCTCCCAATTACCTACCATGCTGGCACCGGTCGCTATGCGCATTTATATTACATAGCTACTCATTTTCCTCACGAGGCTGAGTGGGCCCCGTAACGGCCAGTCACGGAATCAATCATTTGCATGATACAAATTTCTTGACCCCGCCAGGAATCGAACCCGGGTCTCCCGCGTGCAAGGCGAGCGCAGTGACCACTACGCCATGGGAAAGGATTGATGATGATCCTATACCAAAGGAAGGGAGGGGGGACGCTCCAAATTTTCGGAGCCTGGCCTACATTAAAGGCGAAAAATGAAGCTCGAGGGGAGGGGGGCAGCCCCACCCTATATAGGGCCCTGAATGCGCCCCTTCCTGTACTGGCTATCAGGCTACCTGACGCCATTAGGTTTGTTTTCTTCTCCCTGTGAGATAATGAAATAGGTAGGTACTTGTGGACCTTGGAAGTAAGAGTGCTTTCTTTTATTCACGTGTTGAACCGAAACAGCAAACACTTCAATGGAATAGAAAGTATTGTAAAACTATCTCCTAATATCGTCCATCTGATGCCGGACATACTACGGGACGGACATGCTACGACACAGACCCCTAACGTCCAATGTTGCAGATGTTTCATCGCTACAAAATGACAAAAGCGAAGAACTGTATCAGTATTATCAAAGTATCCATTTCTCAACCTTCCTCCTACTTTTTCTCCGTTTTAACGACTTTGCAATCATTCGAGGAGCTATAAATTTGTTCTGTTTCTTCTTCTTTTCCTCCTCCTCTCCTCCTTCTTCTTCTTTTCTTCATCCGTCCACCTTTATGACCTTTTCTTTTTTATGTTTAATCTGACGTCTTTTTCTACTCTGTTTTCCCCTCCCTTCCTTCTTCTTGTTCCTTTTCGAAAGATTCTCCTTCTTCTTTCAAAGTTCTTCTTTTTCCTCTACCTTATATCTCTTTGTATCCTTTTCTTTTACTCTTTTTTTTTTCTCCTCTTTTTCTTCTATCTTAATATCCTTTTTCTCGCTTACCTGGTCTCACATCTGACTCTCCTTTATCAGTTTTTGTTCCTTCTATTTTGACTCCTTTTAGTCCGTTTTACCTTTCCTCTATTGTAGGTGTTTTCTTCTTACATTCTAGTTATTTATCCTGTTTTTGATTCCTTTTCTGCCTCTTCTTCTTCTTCTTCTTCCCAGTTACTCTATCTCTCTGTCCTTTTTTTGGTCTCCTCTCTTCAATCCTCTTTTTCCTCTTCCTTCATCTAGTTCCTCCTCCTCCTCCTCCTCCTCTTCTTCTTCCCCTCCTCTTCCTTCATCTTCTCTTCCTCTCTCCGTCTCCAGGAAATGACGTGATGTTAATACTGAGTTCACAACTGACAGTTATGGCCCGTTTTGTTTTGTTTTGTTACTGCAAAGTATTATGTCTACCAGTCGGTATAGGATGTTCATCAAGCTCTGAGTTACTTGACTTACTTTTTTTGAGCATTTATTTTAAGAAGGGTTACTTTTACTTTCTGTGTCCGGATCATCATGATTCTAGGTTGTGTGCTACACCGTCTTTCACATTTCGTGCTCCCAATGTGTGGCGATGGATAGAGCTTTGCTATTGGCTGTCTGCAGGTCTTTCTTGGTAATTTGTAATTTTTTGTAATTTATTTATTCAAAGAGAAAGAGAAGAAGATGAAGGCTATGAAGAAGACGAAAAAAAAGTAAGTTTTAGAAAACAAAGAAGAATAGAAAACAAAGAAGACGAATATGATGATGAAGAAGAAGAGTTCTAGAAGACGAAGAAGAATAAGAAGAAGAGGAAGGAGAAGAAAAAGGAGAAGAAGAAAAAGAAAAAAACGAAGAAGAAGAAGAGAGAAACAAAGAAGAATAGAAAACAAAGAAGAAAAAGAAGACGAATATGATGATGAAGAAGACTTCTAAAAGACGAAGAAGAATAAGAAGAGGAAGAAGAAGAAGAAAAAGAAGAAGAAGAAAAAGACGAAGAAGAAGAGAGACGAAAGAAAGAAGAAAGAAGGATTGAATGAAAGCTTCAGAAGACTTTGAAGATGTAAAAGAGCAGAAGGGATCGTTTCATCTTCTTTCAGTTTCCTTTAGCTGCATCATATTGACTTCGTTTTCGCTTCTTGTCTACATTCTTACAAACCTTCTTCTGTCTCCTCCTCTTCCTCCTCCTCCTCCTCCTTCTTCTCCTCCTTTTCCAGCACCTCCATCTTTACTTCCTTCTCTCTCCTCCTGCTTCTTCTTTTTTTCCTCCTATTCTTGTTGCTCCTCCTTCATCTCCTCCTCCCTCCCATTTTCTTCTTCTTCCTCCTCCTTTACTTCTTCTCTTTCTCCTTCTCCTCCTTCCCTTTTCTTTATTATTCCTGTTGGTACTCCTCCATCTCCTTCTTTCTCCTCCTCTTGTTTGATGCTCTTACAAAACTGCTCCTCATCCTTGCCTTACATTTCATTCTCCTCCTCCTCCTCCTCCTCCTCCTCTTCCTTCTCCTCCTCCTCCTTCTCCTCCTCCATTTTCCTCGCCGTCTTAATCTCCTGCTTCTATGACTATTTTTCTTCCTTCCTCCATTTTTTCTAATATTTTCAAAGCATCACCGGGTCTCAAAGTCGAGAGCGAGATTTTTCCTTTCATTTATTACATCTTGCCTTCGCTCCCCCGTTCCCGGAAAATTTCCCGGACGTGAGTGAGTAGAGCCGGGAACACACCCAAGTGTGTTTGAAGCTCACCTATCGAGTCACGTCGCACCAATCTATCCGGGAACGTGACTCCGATCAGGGCGTGCAGCAGGGTGCAACTCTCGCCCCTCATCCTGCTTTTATGAATGACAAACCCGTCACTTCGTTCGGATGGAGTAATCAATTTTCCTTTTTCCTTTCCTTTCCCTCCTCCCTTTTCTCTTTTTCCCTTTCTATCTAGTTTCATCACTTCATTTTGTTTTTATCACCTCATCAAGAGCGGGTACTGCGTCTGCTTTGTGTGAAATTCGTATGGGCTGACGATGCCTCAGCCAATGGAGGAGATGGCTGTCGGAATTTAATCAAGCTTTCAGACGTCTTGCGAACATGTGTGGGACATTTTGCACGTCTGTCACTCTGATAGGGTACTCTTTCATACATATGTATGTCACTTTTTCACTGATAGGGTAGGGTAGGTTGGGTACTTTTTATGTGTCAATGTCTGTTGTTCCTTACACCGTCCGCACACTGGCACTATTCCTGTCAGTATTTTTTTGTCAATACTGTAAGGCCAGTCACTCACTATCAGGTAAACCTGACAGGTACAGGTGTCAGGTCTAAAGTGTGTGTGATCATCAGACTTGACAGGCTGACCTTTTCAGCCGTATCTGTAAGGTCCACCTGATAGTGTGTGTGCTCATCAGGTATCAGGTAGACCTGACAGGCGGACCTTTTTAGCCGTACCTGTCAGGTCTACCTGATAGTGAGTGGCTGGCTAAAGTATTGGAACTATTTATGTATTTATTTCAACTCCAACATCACAACCTTGAGGCTTGTCTCGGGTTGGAAACACAGACATGCGACATTTAGTAACGCCGTATTCCCTGCAAAACCAAAAGACAAGTATGAAAATGATAGAGGGTCTACAAAGGATCTCTTACATTTTCATAGATTTCATAAGGTGGATTTCCACCAACGCGATTGTTGCCGCGCGAAAAAAAAAAAAAAAAAAAATAATAATACAAGTAAATAGCTGCAATCTGTAATATTGTATTGTTTAAAAGTTTATATATAAAGCAAATATCTTTGTAATCTCTCCTCTGCTTGGTTCTAGAGTTTTGTTCTATTGTTGGTGTCCGATTGTGGTAATATTGTCCTTACAGAACACCAAGTGGGTATTCTGAGTTAAGAACAATGTAACCGTAATCACTGGCACAGACTACCTAGTTCTATATATACATAATTATATATAAAAAAAAGTTTCATATTAGAGGGATCTGTAAGTGCTAGGGTCTTATCGTCCGAAATCGAAGAGGGAAGGAAGACAGGATAGGAGAAAGCCAGCCGTTCCGAGAACGAACCTTATCCGTTCAGGATGAAATCCAACCGGGCGGGGAGGACGTGTTGTGGTCTCCGTGCGGTGCGGTGCCCCAACCTTTATGTTTATCCCGACCTTCTTTCTCGAAGGCGATTTAACATCTCAACCTTTTTTTTTTTTTTTTTTTTTTTTTTTTTAAGGGGTTTGAAAGGGGGAACTGTAACTCCTATGTGCTTATCGCCCCCTTATTCTTCTTCTTTTTTCTTCCTCTTCTGCTCACTGCCCTTTTTTGTTCTTCTTCCTTCTTCCCTACTTCTTCCTTCTTCCCTTGATTCTTCTCCTTCAACTCTCGCTTACTTGTTCTTCTTCGTTCTTCTCTCTTCTTTTTCTTTCTTCCTCCTCCGTTCTTCGTTCTTCTTATTGACTTCTTCTTCCTCTCCTTCTTGTTCTTCTTCTTTTTCCTTCTTCCTCTCTTTCTTTGTTCTTCTTCGTTTGTGGTGGTTTCTTGAGTTCTAAGTTCTGCAATCGGATCGTCTTCTTTGTCCGTTATTCTTCGTCTTCTCCTTGTTATTTACTTTTCTTTATCTTTCCTTCGGTCCGGTTCTTTTTTTTTTTTTTTTTTTTTTTTTTCTCTCCTCACTCCTCCTCCTCGCTCCTCCTTCTTTCTCCCAAGGCTCTTCCGGGAATTCCCGAGACGCTCTTCTCCAACTCACTCGGTATAAATAGAAAACAATCCATACCGAAATAGAGACATTTATAAAAGAGGAAAAGAAAACGGCTTGGTATTTTTCATTTGTATTTAAGAGCCAAAAAAGAGAAAAAGCTAGTATTTTTTCTTTAGGCATACAGCTCTCTCTCTCTTACCCATCCTTTTATATTAGAGGCATTTTAAAGTCTGCCGGAGCGAGCATACCTTAACACTTTCTAAAAACTGTCGGACCTCCCTTTTCACCTCGAAAACTGTGGAAAGCTCGCCAAGAAAACCTTCTAATTTCCAGCTCTACCGGTCGAGATCATCGAATCAACCATCGCGCAGACGGAACATTCGCGATCCGGCGCCACGAGCTAAGGGCGCGCCCGCCTAAAATAGGACTACCCTAATTACAAGCAGAGAGCCTTGCTGACCGAAAGAGAGGATAGAACAGAAGGAAGAGAGAAGCCTAAA
>NW_007378386.1:40755-58587 GCF_000475195.1 Diaphorina citri | reverse complement strand
CCTTTCTGTCCCTATTCCTCTTTCGGTGTCAGCAAGGCTCTTGCTGTAATATAGGGTAGTACCTATATTAGGTTGGGGCCCGCCCTTAGCGTTGGCCGCCATGTGATCGCGATAATGTCTGCCTAGTGCTCCGTATATGTGTTGATTCCGATTGAATCCGACCCGGCCTTGATAACATCAAATATTAAATTCATTACAACGTAGTCATCCTTGTCTTTGCTCCTGATGACTACATCTTCTCACTCGTTGTTCTCACTTACCACATATTCCTGCACTATAACTTCAGTGAAAATTCACTCTTCGATATCACACAATTTGCTTGGTCTCTTTTGGTCAAATGTTGTTAATAGGGAGCGTTATTTGATCGGTATTAGTTGTCTGTATTCCAGGACACCAGAACCCGCAACTTCGGTTAAACTTTCCGTAACATTTGGGATTTGGACAGAGCCGGAGCAAGTGCTGATCTATAAAATAAGCCCCTAAAGCCCCTGCAAACGGTTTGAAGCAGGGGGTTTGAAGCAGAGGGTTTGAAGCAGGGGGTTTGAAGCAGAGGTTTGAAGCAGCGGTGTGCTTTATAAAGCATTGCAAAAACCTTCCCAAAGTGACAACACGATATTAGGAACCTATGGTTGAAAGCAGGCTAACGAACCGCTTCCCCCTCCCCTACAAAATAATTTGGGACCCTCCTTTTATACTGAATGGGGAGGATAAAAAAAGGAGGCAAGGGAAGTCCTCTACATCCTCTTCTTTCTTTCCTCTTCTCTCTTCGATTTCGGGACGATAAGACCATAGCAGTTAAAGTTCCCTCTGTCAAACCTCTTAAAAAAAAAAAAAACATAGTCGACCGGCGTTTTGCGACGACAGGTACACCTGATCAGGTCCGCCTGTCAGGTCTACCTGATGAGTAAACACATGATAATAGACCTGACAGGTACGGCTGAAAAGATCCAAATGTCAGGTCTACCTGATACCTGATGAGCACACACACTATCAGGTAGACCTGATCAGGTCTATCTGATAGTGGTTGTCCTTGGAGCATTGGGCAAGAAAATAGGTAATCGACGATAGATAGAGGCGAAGACTTCAAACCGCATAGAACTGAGAACAAAACGCTCAATGTTCTTCCCTCCGCTCTGTTTTGAGCGTAATGCATTTGTGATTTCTAACTGCCCTTTTGCAATGGCGTCATCCTTTGTCCTTTCATAACTATCTAATGATTTTTTAAGGCTTTAATGGCAGGATTCTCACTTGGTGAGCTCCTTCCACTCAACCGGAAACCTTGTTCTTGAATGAATCCTTGTTTAGACTGTGGAAGTAAAGGGACTTTTCAGCCTCCTTCTAGCGGTATAAACAGGGTGTATTCTATTCTATTCCACATCAAAGGCTTTCTATTTTTCTAAAAACGACGCCATCCTCAATTAGCGCAGAGAAAATGATCCTCGTTTGTCATTGGCAGACTTGCAGCTCGCAGTCAGCTTGTGATGTAATGACATCTTTTACACTTTGTACCAGCTTGGAGCTTGGACGATGGACGGACGGGACGGACGGACGGGTAGTAGAGAAGAGAAATGTAAATGAATCTCTCCTCACATAAAATATTCCTTTGGGACATCAAGCGAAGAAAAATGTCGGAGCAGTCTTGAAAGAATGACGAAGCAGAAAAAGAAGAAGACTCAGAAGGAGAAGGAGGAGACGGAGGAAGAAGGGGAGGATGAGGAGAAGAATAACGAAGAAGAAGAAGAAGAAGAAGAAGAAGAAGAAGAAGAAGAAAAACAAGAAAGAGAAGAAGATGAAGGCTACGAAGAAGAAGAAACAGAAAAAAAAGAAGAGGTAAGTTTAGTTAGATTATTACATACCTAATTTAGAAAATAATTATCAATCAAATCTAGGTAAATCAAATTATGAATAATTTGTGGTAAAGCAGAGCTCTAATTAACATTTTAATTTAATTAATTAATTTACATACTGTGTCCTCTTTGCAAGAATTACAGAGAAGTCAGTTGTGATGATTTAAATAAATATTCACCTATCACCTTATATTATACAACTGTTATGGATATCACAGTACATATTATGTACTATGTAAGTGCCTCCTTTGCAATCAATTTCCTTGTTTCAATTCTATTTTTACAATGGCAATGCCACCACTTGTCGCTACGATTAAAGTAGCTACTCGGTTGGTCTCACAAGGCTCAGTGAACAGACTCGAAGCGTAGAGCCGAAAAAACTTCAATCCCGCCGGGAATCGAACCCGGGACCTCCGGCATACAGCCCAATGAGCCACGGCGGCTACCAATTTGGAAAATAATTATTTTCTGTGGATTTTTTCCCACTTATTTTTTGTTTATATTTTTTTCAATGTAATAATTACAACAATATATAGATATATATTGAAATAATCAAATTATTATTTTTTATAATTTTGATTTTGAAAATATTGGAGTAAAAAAGAGCTTATTAAAAAACATTCCCTTTCTCTCTGCCTCAAATACCGGATATTAAAAAATGATTTGAGTACTTCAAACTCTTTGCCCCGCTCTCTCTCTGTATCTCTCTCTCTCTGTATCTCTCTCTCTCTCTTGCTCTCTCTCTCTCTTGCTCTCTCTCTCTCTCTTTGTCTTTCTTTCTATTCACTTTTTCAATATAAATGTCTCTCCGTTTTCTTCTACTATTCATTCCCTCTCTCTTTCTCTTAGCCTTAGCCCAACATCTACTCTTCTTCTCTTCTCCTCCTCTTACGCCACCTTTATCTTCTCTTACGCTTCCTTTATCTTCTCTTACGCCTCCTTTATCTTCTCTTACACCTCCTTCATCTTCTCTTACGCCTCCTTCATCTTCTCTTACGCCTCATTTATCTTCTCTTACGCCTCCTTTATCTTCTCTTGGGCCTCCTATATCTTCTCTTACGCCTCCTTTATCTTCTCTTACGCCTCCTTTATCTTCTCTTACGCCTCCTTTATCTTCTCTTACGCCTCCTTTATCTTCTCTTACGCCTCCTTTATCTTCTCTTACGCCTCCTTTATCTTCTCTTACGCCTCCTTTATCTTCTCTTACGCCTCCTTTATCTTCTCTTACGCCTCCTTTATCTTCTCTTACGCCTCCTTTATCTTCTCTTACGCCTCCTTTATCTTCTCTTACGCCTCCTTTATCTTCTCTTACGCCTCCTTTATCTTCTCTTACGCCTCCTTTATCTTCTCTTACGCCTCCTTTATCTTCTCTTACGCCTCCTTTATCTTCTCTTACGCCTCCTTTATCTTCTCTTACGCCTCCTTTATCTTCTCTTACGCCTCCTTTATCTTCTCTTACGCCTCCTTTATCTTCTCTTACGCCTCCTTTATCTTCTCTTACGCCTCCTTTATCTTCTCTTACGCCTCCTTTATCTTCTCTTACGCCTCCTTTATCTTCTCTTACGCCTCCTTTATCTTCTCTTACGCCTCCTTTATCTTCTCTTACGCCTCCTTTATCTTCTCTTACGCCTCCTTTATCTTCTCTTACGCCTCCTTTATCTTCTCTTACGCCTCCTTTATCTTCTCTTACGCCTCCTTTATCTTCTCTTACGCCTCCTTTATCTTCTCTTACGCCTCCTTTATCTTCTCTTACGCCTCCTTTATCTTCTCTTACGCCTCCTTTATCTTCTCTTACGCCTCCTTTATCTTCTCTTACGCCTCCTTTATCTTCTCTTACGCCTCCTTTATCTTCTCTTACGCCTCCTTTATCTTCTCTTACGCCTCCTTTATCTTCTCTTACGCCTCCTTTATCTTCTCTTACGCCTCCTTTATCTTCTCTTACGCCTCCTTTATCTTCTCTTACGCCTCCTTTATCTTCTCTTACGCCTCCTTTATCTTCTCTTACGCCTCCTTTATCTTCTCTTACGCCTCCTTTATCTTCTCTTACGCCTCCTTTATCTTCTCTTACGCCTCCTTTATCTTCTCTTACGCCTCCTTTATCTTCTCTTACGCCTCCTTTATCTTCTCTTACGCCTCCTTTATCTTCTCTTACGCCTCCTTTATCTTCTCTTACGCCTCCTTTATCTTCTCTTACGCCTCCTTTATCTTCTCTTACGCCTCCTTTATCTTCTCTTACGCCTCCTTTATCTTCTCTTACGCCTCCTTTATCTTCTCTTACGCCTCCTTTATCTTCTCTTACGCCTCCTTTATCTTCTCTTACGCCTCCTTTATCTTCTCTTACGCCTCCTTTATCTTCTCTTACGCCTCCTTTATCTTCTCTTACGCCTCCTTTATCTTCTCTTACGCCTCCTTTATCTTCTCTTACGCCTCCTTTATCTTCTCTTACGCCTCCTTTATCTTCTCTTACGCCTCCTTTATCTTCTCTTACGCCTCCTTTATCTTCTCTTACGCCTCCTTTATCTTCTCTTACGCCTCCTTTATCTTCTCTTACGCCTCCTTTATCTTCTCTTACGCCTCCTTTATCTTCTCTTACGCCTCCTTTATCTTCTCTTACGCCTCCTTTATCTTCTCTTACGCCTCCTTTATCTTCTCTTACGCCTCCTTTTAGTTGGTAGTGCGTCTGCCTTGTAAGCGCTAGGCCGCGGGTTCGATTCCCGCCCGGGGCGGATTTTATCCTGATGGGATAATGTTCGTTCTCGGAACATTTCCAGCACCTCCATCTTTACTTCCTTCTCTCTCCTCCTGCTTCTTCTTTTTTTCCTCCTATTCTTGTTGCTCCTCCTTCATCTCCTATCAAAGGCCACAACAACTAGCTTGAAACCTCTCTGGACAATGTTTGTATACAGGCCATGCTTTCTCTTGACCGCTATCTCCGCTGCTGAGCCATCTACATCAAAGGCTTTCTATTTTTCTAAGAATAAAAACGACGCCATCCTCAATTAGCGCAGAGAAAATGATCCTCGTTTGTTATTGGCAGATTTGCAGCTCGCAGTCAGCTTGTGCTGTAATGACATCTTTTACACTTTGTACCAGCTTGGAGCTTGGACGATGGACGGACGGGACGGATAGACGGACGGGACGGATAGACGGGAAGTAGAGAGGAGAAATGTAAATGAATCTCTCCTCACATAAAATATTCCTTTGGGACATCAAGCGAAGAAAAATGTCGGAGCAGTCTTGAAAGAATGAAGAAGCAGAAAAAGAAGACTCAAAAGGAGAAGGAGGAGACGGAGGAAGAGGGGGAGGATGAGGAGAAGAATAACGAAGGAGAAGAAGAAGAAGAAAGAGAAGAAGATGAAGGCTATGAAGAAGACGAAACAGAAAAAAAAGAAGAGGTCAGTTTTAGAAAACAAAGAAGAATAGAAAACAAAGAAGAAAAAGAAGACGAATATGATGATGAAGAAGACTTCTAAAAGACGAAGAAGAATAAGAAGAAGAGGAAGGAGAAGAAGAAGAAGAAGAAGAAGACGAAGAAGAAGAGATACGAGAGAAAGAAGAAAGAAGGACTGAATGAAAGCATCAGAAGACTTTGAAGATGTAAAAGAGCAGAAGGGATCGTTTCATCTTCTTTCAGTTTCCTTTAGCTGCATCATATTGACTTCGTTTTCGCTTCTTGTCTACATTCTTACAAACCTTCTTCTCCTCCTCCTCCTTCTCCCTTTCCAGCACCTCCATCTTTACTTCTTTCTCTCTCCTCCTGCTTCTTCTTTTTTCCTCCTATTCTTGTTGCTCCTCCTTCATCTCCTCCTCCCTCCCATTTTCTTCTTCCTCCTCCTTTACTTCTTCTCTTTCTCCTCCTCCTCCTTCCCTTTTCTTTATTATTCCTGTTGGTACTCCTCCATCCCCTTCTTTCTCCTCCTCTTGTTTGATGCTCTTACAAAACTGCTCTTCATCCTTGCCTTACACTTCATTCTTCTCCTCCTCCTTTTCCTCCTTCTCCTCCTCCATTTTCCTCGCCGTCTTAATCTTCTGCTTCTATGACTATTTTTCTTCCTTCCTCCACATTTTTTTTTCTAATATCTTCAAAGCATAAAAAAAAAAAAAAAAAAAAAAAAAAAAAAAAAAAAAAAATTGGACCGATTGCAATACTTTCATTACTAGTATAGCTAGCTCCGCTATACTGTAGTAATAGAAAGTAAAAAAAAAAGTTCATGGATGGCCTTATTTTATTTTCTCCCATTAAAATAAATAATAATAAATAAATAAAATGTCCAAAAATATCGCCAAACGTGTTCATTTTTATTTGTTTTACCGTAGGTAAGAAGGAAAATATTGTGATAAAAAATACCACTCAATCCACCCATGTTGAAGAGATAACTTTGGGACCTACCCTTCTCTAACAACGTCCTTCTTGAGTTAGTACTAAAGTACAATGAACTTCTAGTAGTAAGCCTCATCCTGCTTTTATGAATGACAAACCCGTCACTTCGTTCGGATGGAGTAATCAATTTTCCTTTTTCCTTTCCTTTCCCTCCTCCCCTTTCTCTTTTTCCCTTCTTACCTGTCACTTTTTCCCTCCTTCCCTTTCTTCCTAGTTTCATCACTTCATTTTGTTTTTATCACCTCATCAAGAGCGGGTACTCCGGGCTGCTTTGTGTGAAATTCGTATGGGCTGACGATCCCTCAGCCAATGGAGATGGCTGTCGGAATTTAATCAAGCTTTCAGACGTCTTGCGAACATGTGTGGGACATTTTGCACGTCTGTCACTCTGATAGGGTACTCTTTCATACATATGTATGTCACTTTTTCACTGATAGGATAGGGTAGGTTGGGTATACTCTTTTTATATGTCAATGTCTGTTGTTTCTTACACCGTCCGCACACTGGCACTATTCCTGTCAGTATTTTTTGTCAATACTGTAAGGTATCGTCCGAAATCGAAGAGAGAAGGAAGACAGGATAGGAGAAAGCCAGCCGTTCCGAGAACGAACATTATCCGTTCAGGATGAAATCCAACCGGGCGGGGAGGACGTGTTGTGGGCTCCGTGCGGTGGCCCAACCTTTATGTTTATCCCGACCTTCTTTCGCGAAGGCGATTTAACATCTCGACCTTTAATCTCCCCAAAAACCGTCGAAAGTTCAAAAAAGCTCCAACTTTTCCCTCCAGGCTGTCACAAATCTTTCACAATTCCATACGAGCGAGGCCGTCTGAAATTTTTACGAGATATACCTATTTTCCTTCCCACTCTCTCTCGAATACGATTTCTTTTTTATGATCGAAAAGAAGAGAAAAAAACGAGAATTTATGTTTACTTTTTATATGTTCGGCAAAAGAAAAGGACCTGAAGAGAAAAGCAGAAGATCGAGAATCATGGCGTACTGCTGCAAACCAGCCCCTCGGCTGTTAACCAATGATGATGATGATGACTGTAAGGCCAGTCACTCACTATCAGGTAGACCTGACAGGTACAGCTAATCAGGTGTCAGGTCTAAAGTGTGTGTGCTCATCAGGTATCAGGTAGACCTGACAGGCGAACCTTTTTAGCCATATCTGTCAGGTCTACCTGATAGTGAGTGGCTGGCTAAAGTATTGGAACTATTTATGTATTTATTTCAACTCCAACATCACAACCTTGAGGCTTGTCTCGGGTTGGAAACACAGACATGCAACATTTAGTAACGCAAAACCAAAAGACAAGTATGAAAATGATAGAGGATCTACAAAGGATCTCTTACATTTTCATAGGTTTGAAGTCGCGCGTCTACGCTTCTACGTGGGACGGCACTGATGAGGAACCCTACATACGATCAAGCATACAGCGCACAGTATTCCCAAACTTGCAGTAGTGCAAGTTTACTGCAAGCTTTATGAAGCTTACACTCTAGCTTTATGACGTAGTGCAAGTTTACTGCAAGCTTGCACTACTGCAAGCTTTATGCAGCTTACACTAACTACAAGTCTGATCGTCTGTATCCACCTTTACATTTATCTGATATTGTTGTTGTTTATATCAGAATCTTGTTATTCTTGTTCTCGTTTCTTAATCCGATTTTGTTGTCTCTTATATATCTCATTTTGTGTTTTTTATATCTCTTGCTTTGTTACTTATCTCAATTTTATTGTTGTCCTTCAGTGCAGAATGTGAAATTGTTTCACTGTTCACTGCAATATTTCGTGCAAACAAAAAAGTTCAATGTTTTTACTTTCTTTTTATATTCTTTTAGTTTTATTACCTACTACCTACTTATTAAGTTTTTCAAAAGATTTATGATTTCTCAATTTTTGCCTGAAGATTTCTAAGATACGATTTTGGCAATCTTTCTGGTCTGTTTGATTGCTTTTGTTTTTTCCCCACTCGCCTCGATTTATCTTCTTATCTTCCCACTTCCCATGAATGAAATTTGGAGTAATGGGTTGTCCGCGAATGAAGTAAGAACGTTTTTCTGGGGTTTTCTTTAATACTTCTCGTTATCATTATTTTTTTTTCTTGGAAACCATTGGAAATCTTGGATACAACAGGACATGAGGTACACAATAGGGCTGCCTGGAAGGGACTGACAAGAAACGCCGACCCTATTTAAGTAGGTAAAGGCTATTAAGAAGATGAAGAAGATCTTGGAAACCATTCTGTCAGTCCAGGTCTATTTCCCTCTCAATTCTGCCTCGACCGGGACTCTCTCTGGCTGATGGATGTTGAACTTATCCCGATAATACTGACGCGTGAACTCATTACAGTCGAAAATGAACAGTTTCTGATTCATCACGTTGATTGTAGAACCCACCAGGAGGTCTTTGGGGCCGTAGTAGTCTGACGAGGCCTGCTGATCGAAATAATGGTCTTCGGTTTCCAAAGAACCTGGAAAAGAAGAAGAAGAAAGCGGGATTGACGAGGGGAAACTAGTCATTTCCCGATTTTGAAAATTTGGACCGATTGCAATACTTTCTCATTACTAGAATACCTTCGATATAACTGTACTAACTGTAGTAATAGAAAGTAATCAGGGCCGGATTAGCCCCCCGCGGGGCCCGGGGCAGTTTCAAAGACGCGGGGCCCCCAGTTTGGGCTGATCGAACTTAAAATTTCCAGCGCCGCAGGCGAAATTTTTCAAAAAGTAGGTAGATATGTGCCTCATGCTTTGGCACAAGTTAATTTTTGACGTACCTAATTCGTAGATATTTTCTTATCCTAATTTTCGCTGAACGCTAAAGTGAGCAAAATAAAATAGAGTGCCGCAGGCGAAATTTTTGAAAATTTTGCTAGATATTTTCTTATCCTAATTTTAGCTGAACGCCAAAGTGAGCAAAATAAATTAGAGCGCCGCAGGCGAAATTTTTAAAAATTTTGGTCCACAATCTTGAGAAATCCAGGCTCACCAAAAGTAAATTTTTCAGCGCCGCAGGCGATTTTTTTTTTTTTTTGAAAAAACCCATAATATCTAGTGTAAGTCCTCAAAGCGCGGGGCCCCCAAAAAAATTTGAACCCTGAAATATGAAAATAGGGCCGTCGCGTCAATTATAGGACCCTGACAGCCCACAGGGTTCCATGTGAGGAATTCCAGAGCCTTTTTTTTAAGATTTGCTAGAGGGATCTGTAACTGCCAAGGTCTTATCGTCCCGAGAAGAGAGAAGGAACATGGGATAGGAGAAAGCCAGCCGTTCCTAGAACGAATCTTATCCCTTCAGGATAAAATCCGCCCCGGGCGGAAATCGAACCCTCGACCTATCACTTACAGACGCGCTACCAACCAAGCTAACTAGGCTAGTGCGACCTTGTTTGAGGTGCAGGAATAAACGGTATTCATCTCATTAATCTTTTTTTGTTTTTTTTTTTTTTTTTTTTTTTTTTTTTTTTTTAAAGATGAGTGTTTCCCCCCCGTTTTTTTTTCGTAGCGATGAAACAACTGCTACATTGGACGCTTGTGGCCTGTGTCGTAGCATGCCCATCCCGTAGTATGCCTCTCATCAGATGGGCGAGAAGAGGCACAATACTCCCCATTTAGGTGCTGGGTCAACACGAGAACACCAGAAAGTAACCCGCTGAAATATGTGCAATCGAAAAACGAGTACAAATTTTTGTCGATGGTGGGATTCGAACCCGGGACCTTATTGATATTATTATGTCTTATTATTACTACCTACTTTGTTTTATTTTTACCTTGTACTATCGTACCGTCAAAGAGTGGAGGAATTTCGGACAAAGGACTTTTTTTTTCTTCTCAACTTTTGCAAAAATGTCAACCATTTTTTCTCCTCTTTTATCCCTTTCAATTTTGTTCTCCTCTTTTTTCCGTTTCTAGTTTGTCCTGTTTTTCTTCTTCTTCTTTTTTTTCTTCTTCCATTTTGCAGCTTTTTACATTTCTTCCCCGCACCGTTGCCTTTTCGTTCTTGTATCTACATTTATTTTAATTTGTATTTTAATTTGTCCTCTTTTGCATTTCTTAATTCTCTCTCACGGGATTTACAAATTAGTTTTTATTTTCTATTTTTAACACACACTATCAGGTAGACCTGATCAGGTCTATCTGATAGTGGTTGGCCTTGGAGCATTGGGCATAAATAGGGAATCGACGATAGATAGAGGCGAAGACTTCAAACCGCATAGAACTGAGAACAAAACGCTCAATGTTCTTCCCTCCGCTCTGTTTTGAGCGTAATGCATATTGTGATTTCTAACTGCCCTTTTGCAAAGGCGTCATCCTTTGTCCTTTCATAACTATCTAATGATTTTTTAAGGCTTTAATGGCAGGATTCTCACTTGGTGAGCTTCTTCCACTCAAACGGAAACCTTGTTCTTGAATGAATCCTTGTTTAGACTGTGGGAGTAAAGGGACTTTTCAGCCTCCTCCTAGCGGTATAAATAGGGTATATTCTATTCTATTTTTTTTTTTATTATTATTATTTTTATTAATGGGTAATTTTAAACCCATAATATCTAGTGTAAGTCCTCAAAGCGCGGGGCCCGTGGCAGTCTGCCATTCTGCCTTATGGGTAATCCGGCCCTGAAAGTAATAAAGAATGTCTTAGTAAAATAAAAGATGAATATTATTACCTACTACATAGGAACTTCATTTTCATTTTTTACCTTTTTAAAGTAGGTAAGTAGTTTTTTTTAAGTTACGTAAAATAAATGTTATTATTATGTTAAAAAGTTAGAACTTTCAAGGGTGTACAAAACACTTGGTAAAACAAATTAACTTTTTTTTTAATTTTAAAAGATGAATTATACCTAAATACATATTTATGAATTAAATCCATTAACCCAGTTTTTTTTATTGTTATTATTATTTATTTTTAGTTACCTCTTCTTATCTGCATTAAGGATATGGTTCAAGGTTTGACATTGAACTATGGTTATAAAAGCAAGTGAAAGAAATAAGCATTAATGATTGGGGGGGTACATAAAACAATTTTATTGTATGAACTCTCTCCATACGTATCCTGTCTCTATGGATATTAAATTCCTTTTTTTTTTATTAATTATTATTATTAGATTATTACATACCTAATTTAGAAAATAATTATCAATCAAATCTAGGTAAATCAAATTATGAATAATTTGTGGTAAAGCAGAGCTTTAATTAACATTTTAATTTAATTAATTTACATACTGTGTTCTCTTGGCAAGAATTACAGAGATCCCAAACTTGCAGTAGTGCAAGTTTACTGCAAGCTTTATGAAGCTTACACTCTAGCTTTATGACGTAGTGCAAGTTTACTGCAAGCTTTACGCAGCTTACACTAACTACAAGTCTGATCGTCTGTATCCACCTTTATATTTTTTATCTGATATTGTTGTTGTTTATATCTGAATATTCTGAATCTTGTTCTCGTTTCTTAATCCGATTTTGTTGTCTCTTATATCTCATTTTGTGTTTTTTATATCTCTTGCTTTGTTACTTATCTCAATTTTATTGTTGTCCTTCAGTGCAGAATGTGAAATTGTTTCACTGTTCACTGCAATGTTTCGTGCAACACAAAAAAGTTCAATGTATTTACTTTCTTTTTATATTCTTTTGGTTTTATTACCTACTACCTATTTATTAAGTTTTTCAAAAGATTTATGATTTCTCAATTTTTGCCTGAAGATTTCTAAGATACGATTTTGGCAATCTTTCTGGTTCGTTTGATTGCTTTTGTTTTTTTTCCACTCGCCTCGATTTATCTTATCTTCCCACTTCCCATGAATTTATCAATTGGAGTAATGGGTTGTCCGCGAATGAAGTAAGAACGTTTTTCTGGCGTTTCCCTTAATACTTCTCGTTATCATTATTTTTTTCTTGGAAACCATTGGAAATCTTGGATACAACAGGACATGAGGTACACAATAGGGCTGCCTGGAAGGGACTGACAAGAAACGCCGACCCTATTTAAATAGGAAAAGGCTATTGAGAAGATGAAGAAGATCTTGGAAACCATTCTGTCAGTCTAGGTCTATTTCCCTCTCAATTCTGCCTCGACCGGAACTCTCTCTGGCTGGTGGATGTGGAACATATCCTGATAATACTGACGCGTGAACTCATTACAGTCGAAAATGAACAGTTTCTGATTCATCACGTTGATTGTAGAACCCACCAGGAGGTCTTTGGGGCCGTAGTAGTCTGACGAGGCCTGCTGATCGAAACAATGGTCTTCGGTTTCCAAAGAACCTGGAAAAGAAGAAGAAGAAGAAGAAGAAGAAGAAGAAAGCGGGATTGAAGTACGAGGGAAAACTAGTCATTTCCCGATTTTGAAAATTTGGACCGATTGCAATACTTTCTCATTACTAGAATACCGTCGCTACAACTGTAGTAATAGAAAGTAATAAAGAATGTCTTAGTAAAATAAAACATGAATATTATTGCCTACTACATAGGCACTTTATTTTCATTTTTTACCTTTTTAAAGTAGGTAAGTAGTTTTTTTTTTAAGTTATGTAAAATAAATGTTATTATTACCTATGTTAAAAAGTTAGAACTTTCAAGGGTGTACACAACACTTGGTAAAACAAATTAACTATTGATATTATTATGTCTTATTATTATTACTTCGTTTTATTTTTACCTTGTACTATCGTCAAAGAGTGGAGGAATTTCCTCTTTTATCCCTTTCAATTTTCTTCTCCTCTTTCTTCCGTTTCTAGTTTGTTCGCCTTTTTTTTTAATTCTTTTTTTTTCTTCTTCTTCCATTTTGCAGCTTTTTACATTTTTCCCCCGCACCGTTGCCTTTTCGTTCTTGTATCTACATTTATTTTAATTTGTATTTTAATTTGTCCTCTTTTGCATTTCTTAATTCTCTCTCACGGGATTTACAAATTAGTTTTTATTTTCTATTTTTATTTTCTAATTCAGTTTGTTATCGCACTCTAGGTATGTCTTTCTCTTTTCTCCCATCCCATTTTTTTTTTTTTTTTTTTTTGTAATTTATTTATATATAATTTTTTCTCATTTTATCCTCTTTCATTTTTTTTTAGCTCTTTATACCTAAATACCATATTTATGACAATTAAATCCATTACCCAGTTTTTTATTGTTATTATTATTTATTTTTAGTTACCTCTTCTTATCCTGCATTAAGATATGGTTCAAGGTTTGACATTGAACTATGGTTATAGAAAGCAAGTGAAAGAAATAGCGCATTAATGATTGGGGGGGTACATAAAACAATTTTAATTGTATGAACTCTCTCCATACGTATCCTGTTCTCTATGGATATTAAATTCCTTTTTTTTTTATTAATTATTTATTATTAGATTATTACATACCTAATTTAGAAAATAAATTTCAATCAAATCTAGGTAAATCAAATTATGAATAGATTTGTGGTAAAGCAGAGCTCTAATTAACATTTTAATTTAATTAATTAATTTACATACTGTGTACTCATTTGCCAAGAATTACAGAGAAAAGTCCATGTGATGATTTAAATAAATATTTCACCTATCACCTTATATTATACAACTGTTATGGATATCACAGAGTACATATTATGTACTATGTAAGTGCCTCCTTTGCAATCAATTTCCTGTTTCAATTTCTATTTTTACAATCGTAATGCCATCACTTGTCGCTACACGATTAAAGTAGCTACTCGGTTGGTCTTCAGGTCTCACAAGGCTCAGTGAACAGACTCGAAGCGTAAGAGCCAAAAATACTTTCATGATCCCGCCGGGAATAGAAACCGGGACCATCTGGCGATACAACCCAATAAGCCACGGCGGCTACCAATTTGGATAAATAATTACTTTTTCTGTGGATTTTTTCCCACTTATTTTTTGTTTATATTTTTTTCAATGTAATAATTTATAAACAATATATAGATATATTATTGAAATACATCCAATTATTATTTTTTTATTAATTTTTGATTTATTGAAAATATTGGAGTAAAAAAGAGCTTATTAAAAAACATTCCCTTTCCTCTGCCTCAAATACCGGATATTAAAAAATGATTTTTGAGTACTTCAAACTCTTTGCCCGCTCTCTCTCTGTATCTCTCTCTCTCTGTATCTCTCTCTCTCTCTTGCTCTCTCTCTCTCTTGCTCTGTCTCTCTCTCTCTTGTTCTTTCTTTCTATTCACTTTTTCCCTTCGGTATTTTACTGAACTGTGGAAATAGGAATACCCTACATAAATACTAATATAACAGTGAAGTAATAATACTACCTAAAAAAAAAAAAAAAAAAAAATTGGCACGATTGCAATACTTTCATTACACAGTGTAGCTCCGCTAGTACTGTGTAATAGAAAGTAAAGAAAAGTAAGTAAAAAAAAGTTCATGGATGGCCCTTATCTATTATTAGTTCTTTCTCCCATTAAAAAATAAATAATAATAATAATACATGCAATAGAACACGGTAATGTGCCAAAAATATCGCCCAAGTGTTTCATTTTTCACCATAGGGTAAAAAGGAAGACATATTGTGATAAAAAATACCACTCAATCCACCCATGTTGAAAGAGATAACTTTGGGACCTACCCTTCCTCTAACACATCCTCCTTGAGTTAGTAACTAAAGTACAATGAACTTCTAGTAGTTAAAGTCCATAGAGAGAGAGGAGAGGAGAGAGGAGAGAGAGAAAAGAGAGAAAGAGAGAGAGAGAGAGAGAGAGAGAGAGAGACAGAGAGAGAGACAGAAAGAAGAAATTGGAAACTTTAATTTTCGATTTTCAGAGTGTTTATTTTGTAAAAACCTTATCCTAACATCTCTCTCTCACTCTCATGTCTTGTTTTCTCTCTCCCTCCTCCCTCTTTTTTCAAAGTCATCTTCAGCTATGTCTCTCTCTCTCTCTCTCCCTCAACTTCACACTTATCTGCTGTTCTATTTCTATTTCATATAGTATTCTCCTATTTTCAAGAAGGCATATACCGGGATTGACTTTCTGGGGTTGGAAATCCAAGATGACGCCATTGGAGCCTCGGTGGTGTAGTGGTCAAGGCGCTCGACTGGTAAACAGGAGGGCGTGGGTTCAATCCCAGCCGAGGTATGGAATACCTACCTCGGTGGTGTAGTGGTCAAGGCGCTCGCCTGGTAAACAGGAGGGCGTGGGTTCAATCCCAGCCGAGGTATGGAATACCTACCTCGGTGGTGTAGTGGTCAAGGCGCTACCTACCTCGGTGGTGTAGTGGTCAAGGCGCTACCTACCTCGGTGGTGTAGTGGTCAAGGCGCTACCTACCTCGGTGGTGTAGTGGTCAAGGCGCTACCTACCTCGGTGGTGTAGTGGTCAAGGCGCTACCTACCTCGGTGGTGTAGTGGTCAAGGCGCTACCTACCTCGGTGGTGTAGTGGTCAAGGCGCTACCTACCTCGGTGGTGTAGTGGTCAAGGCGCTACCTACCTCGGTGGTGTAGTGGTCAAGGCGCTACCTACCTCGGTGGTGTAGTGGTCAAGGCGCTACCTACCTCGGTGGTGTAGTGGTCAAGGCGCTCGCCTGGTAAACAGGAGGGCGTGGGTTCAATCCCAGCCGAGGTATGGAATACCTACCTCGGTGGTGTAGTGGTCAAGGCGCTACCTACCTCGGTGGTGTAGTGGTCAAGGCGCTACCTACCTCGGTGGTGTAGTGGTCAAGGCGCTACCTACCTCGGTGGTGTAGTGGTCAAGGCGCTACCTACCTCGGTGGTGTAGTGGTCAAGGCGCTACCTACCTCGGTGGTGTAGTGGTCAAGGCGCTACCTACCTCGGTGGTGTAGTGGTCAAGGCGCTACCTACCTCGGTGGTGTAGTGGTCAAGGCGCTACCTACCTCGGTGGTGTAGTGGTCAAGGCGCTACCTACCTCGGTGGTGTAGTGGTCAAGGCGCTACCTACCTCGGTGGTGTAGTGGTCAAGGCGCTCGCCTGGTAAACAGGAGGGCGTGGGTTCAATCCCAGCCGAGGTATGGAATACCTACCTCGGTGGTGTAGTGGTCAAGGCGCTACCTACCTCGGTGGTGTAGTGGTCAAGGCGCTACCTACCTCGGTGGTGTAGTGGTCAAGGCGCTACCTACCTCGGTGGTGTAGTGGTCAAGGCGCTACCTACCTCGGTGGTGTAGTGGTCAAGGCGCTACCTACCTCGGTGGTGTAGTGGTCAAGGCGCTACCTACCTCGGTGGTGTAGTGGTCAAGGCGCTACCTACCTCGGTGGTGTAGTGGTCAAGGCGCTACCTACCTCGGTGGTGTAGTGGTCAAGGCGCTACCTACCTCGGTGGTGTAGTGGTCAAGGCGCTACCTACCTCGGTGGTGTAGTGGTCAAGGCGCTCGCCTGGTAAACAGGAGGGCGTGGGTTCAATCCCAGCCGAGGTATGGAATACCTACCTCGGTGGTGTAGTGGTCAAGGCGCTACCTACCTCGGTGGTGTAGTGGTCAAGGCGCTACCTACCTCGGTGGTGTAGTGGTCAAGGCGCTACCTACCTCGGTGGTGTAGTGGTCAAGGCGCTACCTACCTCGGTGGTGTAGTGGTCAAGGCGCTACCTACCTCGGTGGTGTAGTGGTCAAGGCGCTACCTACCTCGGTGGTGTAGTGGTCAAGGCGCTACCTACCTCGGTGGTGTAGTGGTCAAGGCGCTACCTACCTCGGTGGTGTAGTGGTCAAGGCGCTACCTACCTCGGTGGTGTAGGACAGAGAGGGGGGGGGGGGGGGGGGGTAGATATAAATATAATAAATTAAATAAAAAGTGGGTTCAGTGAACTTTAGAAATTGGAAAAGGGGGCTTCTAAGAGGCTTTCTTAACGGATATCATACATAAAATAATGTAATGTTATAAATATAGGTATATAAAACAATAAATTTAATAATAGCTAGGTAGGTACATACCTACATAAAATATTTTTTTTTTATATATATACCTATATATTTAAACAAGGTTTTTTATTTACATATGTTTAAACTATACCTATGAAATATATAAGACCTTGTTTATACTGACCTTGTTTGTCTGGCTAAGGGACTATAAACAGAAGTCTGCTGAGGGACTATAAACAGAAGTCTGGCTGAGGGACTATAAAGAAAAGTCTGGCTGAGGGACTATAAAGAGAAGTCTGGCTGAGGGACTATAAAGAGAAGTGCTGAGGGACTATAAAGAGAAGTCTGTCTGAGGGACTATAAAGAGAAGTCTGGCTGAGGGACTACAAACAGAAGTCTGGCTGAGGGACTACAAACAGAAGTCTGGCTGAGGGAATATAAACAGAAGTCTGGCTGAGGGACTATAAACAGAGAGTAGATCAGCGTCTAGCTAGGGGACTATAAACAGAGAGAAGACTAGCCCAAATTTCCTCCCGCTATATCAATAGCGAAAGTTCAGTGCGAAGGGCAACCCACTCGGAAAATTCCTCAAAGCGATCACTCTAAAGCTGATTGAGAGGCCGACGACAAACGCCGACCCCATCTGAACATGGGAAAAGGCGAAAAAGAAGAAGAAGTATTCGTTTTCCATAAAACCTAATAGATATTCTAATTCTATTCTATTCTATTCTATTAATTCAACAAACGAATGTGACAAAGTTCCGGACACACCCGTCAAGCAACAAATTAATAAAAT